>NC_053028.1:444513128-444813128 GCF_003073215.2 Triticum urartu
GTTAATATTTCCATAAACTAAATTTATCGACCCCATCCCCATCTTAGAAATGTATTGATGTATAGAAAACTAACTAAGCGGCAACATCACTCTCGCTTGTTGAGTGGCGGAATGAGGTTGAAGGCGACTTGGTGTCCTAGGATCATAAACTTTGACGTGATCCCCATTTTTTAGATAATCATGGATTATTAATTTTATCAATTATTTCATGTAATACTTTAGATGGAGAGGCTTGGATTGTTGGCTCTAGAATAGTAAGTGTTAACGGTGGTCATTTTACAAAGTTACATTGATCTTGGACCTAGGTCTGAAACGTTGGCACACTCCGTTGGATGCTCGACGTCTAGCATGATGTGATGGCTTGTCACCATCGGGGGCTTCATGGTTACGTGATGTTCCTTCTATAGACAATGGTTCGAGTTTGTCACATTGTTGTTGAAGAATCTGGAATATGTATTTGATCATCTCTCTTATAGTTAAATAGACATAGCATGGCCAAAACATGCAATCCTGGCTTTGGTGATACAATAAACTTTATATTCCTTTTCGAATGTTAAACCTCCATATGAGGCAGTTTCCTAAGACTATCTGCACTACAGGTGTTTTGTCATTAGATGGCGCATTGTAGAGTGCTCATATCATTTTCTGCCGCTAGTTTGTGTTTGTTTTTTCCCTTATTTGAAAATGTAGTTTTTTCATTAGTGGCGTATTTGGATTAGTTGGGTGGATGCTAGTCACCATGCAAAAAAGTAGTCACCAATGAAATAGGGCATGTGTGGTCATTCAGATCCTTGAGCTTTTTGATGCCATGCATGTCGTATATTTCAGCACTAGAGCCTGTGATGGGAAAGTTTCTACTACCCTCACAAATTCACTTGGCAAGCTACGTTGTGAGTAAAAAGATTCAAAATGAACTTCCGAGCTAGAAGACTCGGGAACATTTTCACATAGGAGGCATATCCATAAAACATGACCACGCAGACAAAAAGGCATGCCATGAACGCATCACAAATAATACAAGTAGATGTCGCGGATTCTTATTTAGATGATCACTCGCAGTGGACATGATATACATGTGTCTATCACTGGTTAAGTCGGGTCCAAACAAGTACATGCAAGTATGGCAGGTTATTTAGGTAGAACATATACATTCTAGGTGATGTAGATGTGTTGATGCACCTCTCATGGTGTGAGCCTGCCTGCTTGCACACATTGAGCATCATCAGTGAGGCTAGGTGTTCACCCTGATCGTTGGAGACAGAATTGGTCATGGACAAGAGTCTTACCACAGACTGTGAGAATGGCATTGATTTCATCAAGGACATTGGCATAGACACGGGCATGTGCTCAGGTGAAGGCAGAACACAAATAGTCTACGGCGCTCGGCGTCTGACGAATCTGCTGGCAGCACTGGTTCTTCTCAAACGGGCTCATCTTGCCCAAGCGGATGTTGACGCACACTTTGAGAGAAATTTCATCGCTCAACTTGCACCGTCCGCCGATGGGGGATGACGGCGGCGCCTGTGCTGGTGAAGGCGGTAGGTCTTCACCACATGCATTGTTTGAAGACATAGCTAGGAGGATTGCGATGAGAAGGAGGCCACAAGAGGATTTTATGGCTTTTGTGTTGGTAGTCCCCATTGTTGCTAATGCTTGCTTGTTGCGTGGGTGAGCGGATGGATGCTTGTGCATGTGCAGACTTGGAATGTATCAATTTATAGGACGCGTGTGAAATTGTTTGGCAAGGCGATTAGTACTCGTGCATGTACATATTGTGACCCATCATGTCTCATGCCAAAGAATAGTATATTTTAGGCAGTTTATGGAATGTGGTATCAGACTAATTTAGTTCTTTTCTAAGATCTTAATTAATACAACCATACAATAAGAAATTACGCTTCTGTACCAAACGTGCATTGAAGGTACAAGTGAGGAATGTCCACATTCTCATAGTTTTTCATGATTTTCTTTGAGAAACTATCTAAAACTTTATGGTGTATATAAAAGTAAATAAATAATAAGTATAGAGTTTTTTTTACATAATTTTTTGATGGAACATGCCTAACTTGAGTATGAAGTAGAATGAACTACTAGGTAGCAAACATATCCACGCGTGTCCACTAACAAGATCAAACTATCTGATATCGTGAGAAGCTAAAATGAGAACCCATTCTTAAATATTTGAGCGTGTTATGAGCAAGTAAAGATTGGGCCATAAATATCTTCCAATACATTCCACAAGTGTGTAGTAGGCTTTCGCTACAAGTCGCCTTATCTTCTTGAAGGATGAATATAGATTTTTTTTCCATGATTACGAAAACCCTTGCGCTTGCTCAGCAGAATTTCGTCACACAACAAGTCCAACATATGTGCATAGGGAATTACAGTGGTCATCCTTGTGAATAGTAGTTAAGGAATCCTACATGAATAACATTCATCTTAAATCATGTGGTGACTTGCTCAAAACCAACAAGTTGATAGTGAAAAGTGTCCTTGGAAGCATGAGCCAAAAACTGTGTGAATTCGGATACCCGGAATTTAACTGTTTACTGGTGTAGTCGTAATCAATGCTTACCACACAAAGTCGCTCTCATGCATGTGAACTTTTACAAACCGGAGTAAAAAAATCTTCTAGTTATATAGAGAATTAGTAAACTCAATATACATGATTTTATATAGGGTGTCCCTCAGATATAGTGCGACAACAAAATCGTCGGTTTCTAGTTTCAACATCTTGTGTATTTTTTGCTTGTTTCATGTGGCACGTCATTTTGTACGAATTGTAATAATGTCGAGTTCGGCCCTGCCTGAGATCTCATGATTGAATTGTAGAAATTCATCTCCTGCTATTTGATTAATTGAATGTTAATTTCCTTCTCCTCAAAACACAAGAAAATTTCAGTGTGCACCGTCGTGTTTGCCGTCTATCCCATATGCTGAGTGAAATCAGTGTGTCAATATTATTTTGCCCTGCCATTTTTTGCGGGGGTCTTTAAGCCTAAAACCGACCCTATTGTTGCATACTTACCATTTCCATCAACTAAATTTATCGACCCCATCTCCGTCTTAGAAATGTATTGATATATAGAAAACTACCAAAGCGGCAACATCACTCGCGCTTGTTGAGTGCCGGAATGAGGATGAAGACGACTTGGTGTGCTAGTAACATAAAATTTGATGTGATCCCCATTTTTTAGTTAATCATGGATTATTAATTTTATCAATTATTTCATGTAATATTTTAGATGGAGAGGCTCGGATTGTTGGCTCGAGTTTTGGAAAAATAGTAAGTGTTAGCGGTGGTCATTTTGTAGAGTTATGTTGGATGTTATACCTAGGTATGAAACATTGGCACAGTCCGTTGGATGCTCAAAGTCTAGCACGATGTGATGGCCTGTCACCATCGGGGGCTTCATGGTTACGTGAGGTTCCTTCTATAGACAATGATTCAAGTTTGTCACATTGTTGTTGAAGAATATGAAATACGAATCTGATCATCTCTCTCATATTTAAATAAACAGTGCATGGACAAAACATGCAATCCTGGCTTTGGTGATACAACAAACTTCTTTATGCCTTTTCGCATGTTAAACCTCCATATGAGGCAGTTTCCAAAGACCATCTGCACTACAGGTGTTTTTTCCAGTAGATGGCGCATTGTAGAGTGCTCAAATCATTTTCCGCCGCTAGTTTGTTTTTTCCCCCTTATTTGAAAATGTAGTTTTTTCATTAGCGGCGTATTTGGGTTAGTTGGGTGGATGCTTGTCACCATCTTGTTTTGGAGATTGTTTTATTACGGATATGTCAACTGGCCTTTCTAAGCGAACTAATGCCATCTCGCGCAACAACGTTTTTGACGGGTAAAAAAACTAGTCAGCGATGAAATAGGGCATGTGTGGTCATTGAGATCCTTGAGCTTTTTGATGCCATGCATGTGATACATTTCAGCACTAGAGCCTGTGATGGGAAAGTTTCTAATACCCTCACAAATTCACTTGGCAAGCTACATTGTGAGTAAAAAACTTCAAAATGAACTTCTGAGCTAGATGACTCGGGAAAATTTTCACGTAGGAGGCATATCCATAAAACATGACCACACAGACAAAAAGGCATGCCATGAACGCATCACAAATAATACAAGTAGATGTCGTGAATTCTTATTTAGATGACCACTCGCAGTGGACATGATATCACTAGTTGAAAAAGGGTCAAATGTGAAGCACATTAGTGCCGGCTTGTAACAAAATCGGCACTAATGTGATCAATAGTACCAGTTCGTGGCGGCGATCAATAGTACCGGTTCATGGTGAACCTTTAGTACCGGTTCATGCCACGAACCGGTACTAAAGAGGCTGTGGCAGCCTGCGGTCAGGCTATGGCCCCACCATCACCATTTAGTGCCGGTTCGTACCACGAACCGGTACTAATGAGGTTATGGCAAGCTGTTTTTAGTACCGGTTCATGGCATGAACCAGTACTAGAGTTTCTTATTAAGCTGTTTTTTAGTCCCACCTCGCAAAGAGAGAGGCACTAGGAGCAGTTTATAAGCCCTGAGTGCAGATACGATGAAGAAGAGGCTCAATGCTCACCTGCATGTTGCTTAGCTTCAAGCCTTGAGGAATATGGTAGACTGCACGGAGCTATGTGCAGTGCAGTTTACACTATTCCGAAAGGCTTGAAGCTAATTAATAAGCATTGCACCTCTTTTTTATTTTTAGTAACTTATTACAACTCCGGACTTCTTCTGTTACGGCAAAAACTGGATGCACTTCGTGTACAAACTGGACAATCTCTTTCAAAGTATCAGGGCCAGTTTCGGACGAAAACTCATCTGTTACACCAGCACTTCATTTATTTAAACTTATTATAACTCTAGACTTTTTGTGCATTCAGTATGCACCATTCAAAGCCACGCCATCAACTTTCAACCATCAACTTGGCATGGTATATAAAAATAAATGAATAGAAGAAAAGAAAAAAAGCAGAAAAGACAAAAAACAGAAAAGAAAAAATAGCAGAAAAGAAAAAAACTACAGCAGAAAAGAAAAAAACTATATAAAAAACTACTCAGAAATAAATAGAAGAAAATAAATATAGTAGAAAAGAAAAAAAACTACTCAGAAATAAATAGAAGAAAAAATAAAGCAGAAAAGAAAAAAACTATATATAAAAATTTGGGGCACTGCCCTGTGGGCCTGCTAGACCACGGGTGTGCAATTTCAGGCCCACAAGGCCCAGCAGGCTCACAGGGCAGTGCGCCGTAGTTAGGCCCAGAAGCCTGCTTTATAGAGGAGTTCGAAAGGGCAGCCACAGCTGGGTTTATAAACCAGTGCGGCTGCCCTTCGCCTGGCGAGGTGGGACTAAACTTTGTGCACCGCAGGTGGCAACGCACCACCTTTAGTACCGGTTGGTGGCTCCAACCGGTACTAAAGGGCGTTCTTTAGTACCGGTTGGAGCCACAAACCTGTACTAATGGGCTGCTCTTCCCGCCTCTTGGCCTGGCCAAAGTTGGCCTTTAGTACCGGTTGGTGGCTCCAACCGGTACTAAAGGCCTCTCCTATATACAACACTTACGAAAATTTTCAGTTAGTTCCTGTTCGTCTTCGTCGCCGCCCCCGTCCCCGCCCCGTATCGCGCCCCGTCCCCGTTGCCGTCCTCGCGCCCTGGCCGTCCCCGGCGTTGCGCACCCCGACCGTCCCCGTCCCCGTCGTCGCGCACCCCGACCGTCCCCGTCCCCGTCGTCGCGCGCGCCCCGGCCGTCCCCGCCCCCGTCACACCGTCCCCGTCGCGTCGCCGTCTCGCGCCGCCGCCCGTACGCCGCCGTCCCCGTCGTCGCCGTCTCGCGCCGCCGCCCGTACGCCGCCCCCCCGCTCGTACGTACACACACATACGCACACACACACACAATTTTTTTTACTTATTTTCTGTTTTTTAGATTAATGCATGTCAAATTGTTAATTAGATGAATTACCTAGATAAGAATGTTAGATTAATGTGAAATGTTAGATATGAATTAGATAGAAAAGTTAAATATTAATGTCAATTGTTAGATGAATTAGCTAGATATTAATTAGGTATATATGAGATTTGAACTAGTTGAATTAATATAACTAGTTTATTTTTAGTAAATGCTTAGTTGAATTAATATAACTAGTTGAATTAATAGAACTAGTTGAATTAGTTGAAATAATAGAACTAGTAATGTTTCACCTATATATAGAAATTAACTAGCTAGATGTTAATGTTAATGATTTTTTCTGTTATTTGTTAATGATTTTTTTCTGTTATTTTAATTTATATATATATATTTTTAGTTTATATAAATGTTAGATTAATGTCAAATGTTAGATGAATTAGATAGAAGTATATGTTAGATATTAATGTCAAATCATACAATGCAGACACATACACCCATTTTGAATGCAAAACTTGGCAAGCACTATGCAAGGCTTATGCATTTGAGCCTGATATGGTTATCACCTTTGATATTCGTCCGGAAGATGATATTGAAGGTAATAGAGACATCTGGGTCGATGTGCGCCTCCAGTTCTACAATTATGTGAGTTTTTCTCAACCATGTTTATGTCTTTGATATTGTTTATTCAAAATAGTTGACAACTAATTTCTATTGTCAGCTTATTTCGGTTCAAGCAAACATGTCCGGCGCTTGGTAGACAGGACCTACTACTGTCCCGGGGCTGAACTAAACTGCGAGGAGATAAGTCATTATGTTTCATGGCTTGAGGATCTTCATACTGCCAAGACAAATTTTCTTCCTGCACTTAGAAATGTTAGTACTCAAAATGTGCGACCAATAGTGATCGTATTGAACTACGGTCACATATATAATGGAAAGATGGTAAGATTTTTACTATTTGTCCTTAGTGCATCTTTTGCAAAGTATATTAATTACAGGGACTCCCGATGACAGTTGTGCCTCAGTGGATCGAGACAAAAGGTCGCATGTCAATGGTTAGCTTACGACCAAGATATCCTACATTGCACATGAGTGCATTCAGGATTTCTGAAAGCGATGAATGCTTAATAGTGAAAGATTGGAGCAAAATTGTTAACGATCCCAGAGAAGTACTAGGGGGCAGCAAGGAGAAGCGCATCCCATGATTAAGAGACAGATTCATCTGCATGCTCCAGTATGATGAATTAGGAGAGCTATACATGTTCTATGCTATTTTACCTGAGAGGGAGCAGAAGGAGTGATTTAGCTAGTTCATGCTCTTAGTACTTGTCCTCTCATGTCCGTATTCTTTGTCCTGAACTTAATCTCAAAGAGTGATTTGCTTGTTATGAACGCTTATAATATCATGACCATGTTGAACTCGATGATATCTTTGCTTCTGGTACAAGTGAATGTTTCTTCTTAAGCTAGTGTTGGTGGTGATTAGATAGCGGTAATGACTATGATGATTAAATAGTGGTAATGATGACTACGATGATTTTTAGCTAGCTAGTATATACTGGTGTTGGTGATGATATGATGCAAGAGTTTATATATTAATATGTGATGATGTTGTTGTTGATGATGAGTTATTATATATATCATTTATGAAAGAAACCGCAAATTAGTTTGAACTCGATGGATCCTAGCTAAGTGATCAAGTATATGCCATATCCATATTACTTGATCACTTATCCATATTACTTGATCACTTAGGTGATCAGGTAATATGGATATATGGCATATACTTGATCACTCAGCTAGCTAGGATCCACATATGCATCCAGTCGAAACTAATCTGCGGTACTTTCACCTAATGATTTAACAACTCATTATAACATGAAAAAATCCTAAATTAAATTCATAACACAAATTTAAAGGAAAAATAAAAAATAAAACCAAAACCCACAAACATTTAGTACCGGTTGGTGTTACCAACCGGTACTAATGATCTACCGCGCTCGTGGCCTGGCTCGTGCCACGTGGTGGCACTTTAGCGCCGGTTCGTGCCGAACCGGTACTAAAGGGGGGGCTTTAGTGCCCACCCTTTAGTGCCCGTTATGGAACCGACACTAAAGGCCTTTACGAACCGGGACTAAAGCCCTGTTCTGCACCAGTGTATACATATGTGTATCACTGGTTAAGTCGGGTCCAAACCAGTACATGCTAGTATGGCAGGTTATTTAGGTAGAACATATACATTCTATGTGATGTACATGTGTTGATGCACCTCTCATGGTGTGAGCCTGCCTGCTTGCACATATTGAGCATCATCGGTGAGGCTAGGTGTTCACCCTGATCGTTGGAGACAGAATTGGTCGTGGACACGAGCCTTACCAAAGACTGTGAGAATGGCATTGATTTCATCAAGGACATTGGCATAGACACGGGCACGTGTTCGGGTGAAGGCGCAGCACAAACAGTCTGCGGCGCTCGGCGTCTGACGAATCTGTCGGCAACACTGGTTCTTCTCAAACGGGTTCATCTTGCCCAATCGGACGTTGACGCACACTTTGAGAGCAATTTCATCGCTCAACTTGCACCGTCCGCCGACGGGGGATTAAGGCGGCGCATGTGTTGGTGAAGGTGGTAGGTCATGGCCATGTGCATTGTCTGAAGACATAGCTAGGAGGATTGCGATGAGAAGGAGGCCACAAGAGGATTTTATGGCTTTTGTGTTGGTGGTCCCCATTGTCGCTCATGCTTGTTTGTAGTGTGGGTGAGCGGATGGATGCTTGTGCATGTGCAGACTTGGAATGTATCAATTTATAGGACGCTTATGAAATTGTTTGCCAAGGCGATTAGTACTCGCGCATGTACATATTACGACCCATCGTGTCTCATGCCAAAAAATAGTATATTTTAGGCAGTTCATGGAATGTGGTATAAGACTAATTTAGTTCTTTTCAAAGATCCTAATTAATACAACCGTACAATAAGAAATTATGCTTCTGTACCAAACGTGCATTGAAGGTACAAGTGAGGAATGTCCACATTCTCACAGTTTTTTGTGATTTTCTTTGACAAACAATCTAAAACTTTACGGTGTATATAAAAATAAATAAATACCAAGTATAGAATTTTCTGACATTATTTTTTGATGGAACATGCCTAACTTGAGTATGAATTAAAGTGAACTACTAGGTCACAAACATATCCACGCGTGTCCGCTAACAAGATCAAACTGTTTCATATCCTCGGAAGCTAAAATGATGACCCATTCTTAAATGTTTGAGCGAGATATGAACAAGTAAAGATTGGGCCATAAACATCTTCCAATACATTCCACAAGTGTGTAGTAGCCTTTCACTACAAGTCTCCTTATCTTCTTGAAGGATGAACATAGATTTTTTTCTCCATGATTATGAAAACCGCTGCGCTTGGTCAGCAGAATTCCGTCACACGTCAAGTCCAACACATGTGCATAGGGATTTACAGTGGTGATCCTTGTGACTAGTAGTTAAGGAATCCTACATGAATAACATTCATCTTAGATCATGTGGTGAGTCGCTCAAAACCAACAAGTTGATAGTGAAAAGTGTCCTTGAAAGCACGAGCCAAAAACTAAGTGAATTTGGATGCCTGAAATTTAACTATTTATTTGTGTAGTCGTACTCAATGCTTACCACACAAAGTCGCTTTTATGCATGAGAACTTTTACAAACCGGATAATCCCATTATGTCCATTTTTATCAATACATGACAAAGAATATCCTAGATTACATCATAGTAAAAAAATCTTCTAGTTATACAGAGAATTAGTAAACTCAATATACATGAGTTTATATAGGGTGTCCCTCTGATATAGTGAGACAACAAAATCGTAGGTTTTTAGTTTCAACATCTTGTGTATTTTTTGCTTGTTTCATGTGGCACGTCAATGTAATAATGTTGAGTTCGGCCCTGCCTGAGATCTCATGATTGAATTGTGGAAATTCATCTCCTGCTATTCGATTAATTGGATGTTAATTTCCTACTCCTCAAAACACTAGAAAATTTCTTTTTTAGTGTGCACCGTCTTGTTTGCCCTCTATCCCATATGCTCAATGAAATTAGTCTATCAATATTATTTTTCCCTGCCATTTTTTGGGGTGGCCTTTCAGCCTAGAACCGACCTATTATTGCATACTTAATATTTCCATCAACTAAATTTATCGACCCCATCCCCATCTTAGAAATGTATTGATATATAGAAGACTAACTAAGCGGCAACTTCACTCTCACTTGTTGAGTGCCGGAATGAGGTTGAAGGCGACTTGGTGTCCTAGGATCATAAACTTTGACGTGATCCCCATTTTTTAGTTAATCATGGATTATTAATTTTATCAATTATTTCATTTAATATTTTAGATGGAGAGGCTCGGATTGTTGGCTCCAGAATAGTAACTGTTTGCAGTGGTCATTTTGTAGAGTTACGTTAGATCTTGCACCTGGGTCTGAAACGTTGGCAGACTCCTTTGGATGCTCGACGTCTAGCACGATGTGATGGTTGTCACCATCGGGGGCTTCATGGTTACGTGATGTTCCTTCTATAGACAATGGTTCAAGTTTGTCACATTGTTGTTGAAGAATCTGGAATATGTATTTGATCATCTCTCTCATAGTTAAATAAACACAGCATGGCCAAAACATGCAATCCTGGCTTTGGTGATACAATAAACTTTTTTATGCCTTTTCACATGTTAAACCTCCATATGAGGCAGTTTTCTAAGATCATCCGCACTACAGGTGTTTTGTCATTAGATGGCGCATTGTAGAGTGCTCAAATCATTTTCTGCTGCTAGTTTGTGTTTGTTTTTTCCCTTATTTGAAAATGTAGTTTTTTCATTAGCAGCGTATTTGGATTAGTTGGGTGTATGCTAGTCACCATGCAAAAAACCTAGTTACCGATGAAATAGGGCATGTGTGGTCATTCAGATCCTTGAGCTTTTTGATGCCATGCATGTCGTATATTTCAGCACTAGTGCCTGTGATGGGATAGTTTCTACTACCCTCAAAAATTCACGTGGCAAGCTATGTTGTGAGTAAAAAGTTTCAAAATGAACTTCTGAGCTAGACGACTCACGAAAATTTTCACATAGGAGGCTTATCCATAAAACATGACCACGCAGACAAAAAGGTATGCCATGAACGCATCACAAATAATACAAGTAGATGTTGCGGATTCTTATTTAGATGACCACTCGCAGTGGACATGATATACATGTGTGTATCACTGGTTAAGTCGGGTCCAAACAAGTACATGCTAGTATGGCAGGTTATTTAGGTAGAACATATACATTCTAGGTGATGTACATGTGTTGATGCAGCTCTCATGGTGTGAGCCTGCCTGCTTGCACACATTGAGCATCATCGGTGAGGCTAGGTCGCTACTGGGGAAAACCTTATACACAGAGGTATAGTAGTAGCGCTGGTCAAAACACGGCGCTGTTGCTACTTATTAGTAGCGCTTGTTACAAAAGCACGCTACAACCATTGTTGTAGTAGTAGCGCGCCTGCGCGGAAAAGCTCTACTACTATAATTCCCTTGCTGGTGCCGGTAGGCTAGGAATAGTAGTGGCGGTTCTTCCAGAAGCACGCTACTGCTAAAAACTTTGTAGCAGCGCGTTTATGCTGTAGAGCGCTACTGCTATGAAAAAGAAAATAAATAGAAAAATAAGTAGAAAAGTAAATGAAAATGAAAAAATAGAAAAAGGAGAAATGAAAAAAAGAAAATGTAAAGAAAACAAAACATAAACAAAAACAAAACATAAAGGAATAGCTGTGGCACGTTTCGCTGGAAAACGCTATAGCTAACTTAGCTATAGCACATTTCGGCAAAACGCGCTACTACTACTTTGACTTAACCCCCGGCCGCGCAAGCTCAAAATTTCACTAAGTCCTTCCCCCTCCACCCCCCTTTCCCCCAACTGCTCCATCGCCGTCGTCGCCCTGCCGCCTTCGACCACACCGCCGCCGCCCGAGGCCGCCTTCGACCACACCGCCGCCGCCCGAGGCCGCCCTCGACCTCACAGCCGCCGCCTGAGGCCATCGTCGACCTCACCATCGCGTCCCTCGAGCTCACCGCCACCGCCCGAGCCCGCCCAGGACCTCTGCCGCCCGAGCCAGAGCCTGCCCTCGCCGCCGACCGTAAGGCTCTGCCTCTCCTCTCCCCTACCATCCTCTCTCTCTACTAGGGCAATTCATATATATGTTGATGCTGTGTTGATGTTCATATGAACCCTAGGTGTTCATATGAACCCTAGATTTGTTTAGGGCAGTAGGCATTTTTTAGCATATAAGAAAAATGATTAGTAATTTTTTTAGGAAATTAACTAGGGAATTTTTTTATGAAAATGCCTAAATAGTAATTCCATTTAGCTTTAAATTAATAGAGGGTATGTAAATAATAGTAGCATTTAGATTTAAATTAACAGAGGCTATAAACAAAAAACACTTAGCTATAAAAAAATATTTGGACTATGGACCTGAATCTGTTCCAAATTTCATTCAAATGAAATTTGAATTATTTGGACTATGGACCTGAATATTTTTCAAGAAATTGAGTGTAGGTACTAAGGTCTTGCTGTGGAAATTTCGGTGAGGTCAGGAGGGTTAGACAAAATGGAGTCCCTATACTTTTAGCTTTAGACAAAAAACAAAAGTATTTAGCTATAAATAAAAAACAGTAGCTATGGCATTTAGCTATAAACAAAAAACAGAATTGTTTTTCTTTTCAAAAACTTGGTTAAACTAATTGTTGCTATGTAAACAAAAACCAAGATTGTTGTTATATGATATATGTCATTGATGTTCATTTGCATATTCCATTATTGTTGATTATATCTTTTCATTAAAGTGACCATGTTATATGCAAACTCCTCAATAGTGTTTGCTCATGTTATATCTTTTCATTGAAGTGGTTCGATTGTTCCCAAGTGGCTTTGTTGTTTCCAAGGAATGAAGCTGAGCGGCCTATGTTTTGCCGGAATGTTGATTCATTTTTGTTCCGGCAAATTTTAGGTTCTCAATGTGTCCACTTTTTAGCAAAAGTGATGCCGAAATTTTCCGTGAATTTTGGCATGACTTGTGCTACAAACTAGGACATATTGAGTGCCCAGGATTTGCCGCACCGGGAAGGAGTCAACGTTCCTGCAAAAATAGGCCTTTTTATGTCATTATTCATTTTATTAGGTCTAGAATTAATTGACTAGATTTAATCGTAGGAAACATGGCTAGCAACGGTGAAGGACAGAGTTCTGGTGATTGCGACGACGTCTACCTAGCGACAGACGATTTTTAAGCCTTGTTGACGATCAACCGATGTTGTTGCTGGGCCCATCGGTCGCATAGGGGACTGAGACCGACATGCAGACCGGTGCTGAGAGTGAGACCGGCGCTGAGAATCAGACCGGCATCGAGACTGACACTGAGACTGAGACCGGCGCTGCCTCGGGGAGCGGAGCCGGTATAGAACCGAAAGAAAAGAGGCGACGGCTTCCTAACAAGCTCAGGACTACTAGACTGGTGGTCACGGAGGTGGACGACGGCAATTTTGAGCCAAACGCGCCCGAGGAAGCGCGCGCGTGCTACGACAATCAAATTGGCTGCATCATACGGACAACCGCCACCATCAACGATGAGAAACTAAACAAGATAGATAATATGAGGCCCTCCCTCCTAAAGAAGCTGCACCAGATATTCTTGTTCCCGGGCCGGAATGAAAAGGATTATGAAGATCTAGATAAGGACCCGAGAATGAAGAAGATAAACACACACGCCATGAGCAAGTTTAGCGACATGTTGGCCACCTGGAAAGCAAGGGTGAAATATCGGATTGTCAACAAAAAGGAACCCTACTCCGAGATTGTAAAGGATAATCCGACAATCACGACAGAGCACTTTGAAATATTCAAGGCGGCTTGCGAGGCCGAAGCTGCCAAAAAAGTTAGAGTACACGAAGGGGCTTCAACAGAAGAACATTGGGTGCCACCACCTCGGAAGCCGTGGTTACGGCGGAAAGAGGTCCATATGGGCCAAGGAGGACGTGGAAGCCGCGAGTCTGGGCATCTCAGACCCCTTGGCGGAGTTCACCGTCCCGCAGGAGCGTGACGTCCTCAGGGCCCGGCACCGTTGGGACCTAGTGAAGAAGGTTTTCGAGAAGAACGCGGCCACGACGGAGTTCATTAGACTACTGGTAATTTTAGTTTCTGATCAATTCGACTGCACGTTAGTCATATTTGTAAATGATCCTTGTGCCTTTTGCAGAGAGAGGAGCACAGGATTGCGGCCGAAAGCGACTCACCGTCTGAGGCGTTGGCGAGGCCCAAGTGGGACACTCCATTCAACCGGGCGTTGAACATATTGAAAGGACTCCCGGTGGACACTCGACCGCCGTATGGACGCGTGCATGGTGTCGGAGATGGCGCCACGTGGAAGAAGTACTACCGTGAGACCACGGAGGAGAGAAAGGAAAGACGGAGGTTAATTGAAGAAAACATCGACAAGAAGGTTGAGATTGCGGTTGAAAAGAAATCATCTGAGACAGTCGCAACAACGGTAGCTGCCGCAAAATAGGTTCTTGTAGATATGTCTACTACCTTGGTTCCGGCCGTTTTCAATTGGAGCAGGCAAAATCCGGAAAAAATGCAGCGGAGTTTCCCCTTGCTGACTTCCTTAGGAGCAGCTCGACTAGCGTTGCACCAGCACCCGCAGCTGCACCTGCTCCCGCACCGGCTGCTGCACCTGCTCCTGCACCTGCTCCCGCACCGGCTGCTGCACCTGCTCCCGCACCGGCTCCCGCACCTGCTCCTGCACCGGCTTCCGCACCTGCTCCGGCACTGGCTCCGGCCTTGGATGTGCTCGGCGGTGCTTCGTCTTTGGCTGAGCTCGACGCCCTCACGGTATCTGTCACACCGGACCCCTTCAATAAATGTATAATCTCCCGTTTTCGTTGCCTTTCGGATGTCTCACGTCACAGACTTTTCATTGCAGGCCGACAAAACCCCGTGCACCATATTGTACACCATCGGTGACCAGAAGGTGGACGTGGGGAAGGCAACGATAATGGAGTCGAAGGAACCATTGTTCCACAGCCGGCCGATCCCCCGGAAGTCTTCAAGGTTTCCATGGCCCGTGTCAAACTGGGCCACGAGAATTTGGCTCCTCCGGTACTAGTGGGGGATGACGACGAGACCCCGCGGCGGCTTGGTGCTTGTTGCCATGGGTGGGTCCTGTTGTGGCCAAAGAGTCTGCTTCATCTGGAGGCGGCCGGGAGCACACCCACGAGCACGCAGTTAGGTATGAACATCAACACTTCGCCTACTCCATTAGTCGTCGCTGGTGACGTCGCCATATATGAGGATGAGGATGACGATGACACTCAAGAGTATGTCAATACTGGCGCCTACTTAGGGTTTGAGCGTCATGAGTCGGTGCCTGAATTGCCGCCTCCGGAGTCTGAACGTATTATGGACAACCTTCCGGTAGTAAAGAAGTCTAGGAAGAGACCGAGGAAAGGCAAAAAAGCTGCTTCTATGATCCAGCCGCCTCAGCAGCCTCGGGTTCAAGACCGTATAGATATCCCCGGTGCGGCAAAATGGCATATCCCCGGTCAACCAATCCTACCTGAAGCAGCGCTAGGGGCCAGATTCGGCGATTTAAGGAGACTTCATGACGATGTGTTGCAGATAGAGAAAGGCCTCATCGCCTCAAAAAATCCAGGATACCCACTCTATGTGGTTAACGTGCCGCAGGGATTGTCGTACGTCGACACATTCCCCGCGGAGAAGTTCTTCCTTGGATTCGATTACATCTTCGACATGTTTCACTTGAAGAAGCTGGATTTTGCATTTGTCTGCCTTTATGCTTTGCACATGGACTACCTCATCGGGGTTGAGCAGATACCTCATATCTGTGTCGCTGACCCTTACTTCATGCACGGGGCCTTCTTGAGAGTCTGCGCAAAGCATTGTGAATACGCGAGGGAATACATTGTCAATTTCATGCTCACCAATAAGGACAAGGAGGCGATTCTCGTGCCTTATCATCCCATGTAAGTCATTCGTGCGGATATCCTTCCTTTGATTTTAATCATTCATTTGCACGGTGGACGCTAATTAATTTGAGGTGTACTTATTTTGCGCAGCGGCGGACGCACCGTCCTCATCATCCTCTACCCCCGATACTCCCAAGTTCTTTACTTGGACTCGTCGAAGAACATTAACAAAAAGGATTACACCCACATCAAGTCTGTTCTCGACAGTTCTATGTTTTACTACGATGCACGGGGTGGAGAGGTCAAGGATAAGAAGAAAAAGGACGGCAGGCCCGCCTTCGGCCATAAGACCGACTTTTGCTGCATCCAGCAACCGAGTGATTCTCTTAATGATGGATTCTATGTCCTACACCAGATGCTGGAGTACAGACGGGATCACCAGAACCTTCGCATGTCACCTACATCCGGCGATGCCCATATTCTGCAATGGGCAAAGAACTTAGAAGATATCAAGGATCATTGACTTTGAGCTGAGTTCTATCACATCCAGTGGGAACTTGCCCAAATCATCATGAAGGAAGTCGTCGGAAAAATAGGGATGTTCTACGAAGAAGGACAAATGTCGCGGGAAGACGTCCGAACACGCGTAGCCGCTCAGCGTCTCGACCTGAAGCCGTTCACTAAGCTCGGGGACTATCTCCCTCACTTGGATCGATGGCACGACATGGAATGATTGTCGACATATGACAATGTGTCCGTTTAGTCCATACTATCTATATGACGAAACTTTGAATTATCCACGATGAAACTTTATTTGTGATGTAATTAAATCGTCCTCCTCGAGTAGCAAAGATCACTCTAGTTAGGGCATTTTGGGTACGATGAACTTGGTTATTTATGCTGATGATATGTTGCTTATATTTTTGCCAAGTCTGTCTCTTTCTGTTGCTCAACTATATATGTTGCATATCATCGACTCATGTTATGATGCAGGTGTATAGATCATCGATAGCGAAGAAGTGCTACGCCAGGAGTATACGATGAGTGGCCGGAATGTCAGGCCCAGGTGTACCGGTTTTCGGTTTTCGAGCGACAGCTAGTAGTTAGTTTAGGTTCACGCAAAGTGATAGCTCTTCTCGCGTATATCATTGTTTAGATGGATGGCAATGTAGTTGCAAGTAATCGAGATTTGTATCGCTATTTTTGAGATGATGACGAGAGACCATTTTGTGTTGGATGATGATTATGATGATGACATGATTTGATGAGACTATTTGTATGTATATGCTATGATTACATTTGTATGTGTATCATATGCTAAAGATTATTGTATGAAGCCTATTCAAATACAAAACACAAAGCCAAAAAAAACTACTAAAATTAGCAGTAGCGAGTGAAGAAAAGTTAGCAGCAGCGCCACAGTAGCAATAGCGCGTCCAGGCAAAGCGCGCTAGAGCTATTAGCAGTAGCGAGCTTCCACGAAGCGCGCTGCTGCTACACTTGTATAGAAGTAGCGCGGGTGCGCACGCGCTACTGCTATGGGTTAGCTGTAGCGCCTTATTAGTAGCGCCGGTCCTCGCGCTACTGATATAACTAGAACCCGCGCTGCTGCTAGCCTTTTCCCTAGTAGTGGGTGTTCACTCTGGTCGTTGGAGACAGAATTGGTCATGGACATGAGCCTTACCACAGACTGTGAGAATGACATTGATTTCATCAAGGACATTGGTATAGACACGGGCACGTCCTCGGGTGAAGGCAGAACACAAACAGCCTGCGACGCTCGGCATCTGACGAATCTGCCGGCAGCACTAGTTCTTCTCAAACGGGCTCATCTTGCCCAAACGGACGTTGACGCACACTTTGTGAGAAATTTCATCGCTCAACTTGCACCGTACGCCGATGGGGGATGACGGCGGCGCCTGTGCTGGTGAAGGCGGTAGGTCATCACCACGTGCATTGTCTGAAGACATAGCTAGGAGGATTGCGATGAGAAGGAGGCCACAAGAGGATTTTATGGCTTTTGTGTTGGTGGTCCCCATTGTCACTGATGCTTGCTTGTTGTGTGGGTGAGCGGATGGATGCTTGTGCATGTGCAGACTTGGAATATATATATATATATATATATATATATATATATATGTATATATATATATATATATATCAATTTATAGGACGCGTGTGAAATTGTTTGGCAAGGAGATTATACTCGCGCATGTACATATTGTGACCCATCATGTCTAATGCCAAAGAATAGTATATTTTAGGCAGTTCATGGAATGTGGTATGAGACTAATTTAGTTATTTTCTAAGATCTTAATTAATACAACCGTACAATAAGAAATTAGGCTTCTGTACCAAACGTGCATTGAAGGAACAATTGATGAATGTCCACATTCTCATAGTTTTTCGTGATTTTCTTTGAGAAACTATCTAAAACTGTACGGTGTATATAAAAATAAATAAATAATAAGTATAGAGTTTTTTGACATAATTTTTTGATAGAACATGCCTAACTTGAGTATGAAGTAGAATGAACTACTAGGTAGCAAACACAACCACGCGTGTCCACTAACAAGATCAAACTATTTGATATCCTCGGAAGCTAAAATGAGAACCCATTCCTAAATATTGAGAGGGATATGAGCAATTAATGATTGGGCCATAAATATCTTCCATTACATTCCACAAGTGTGTAGTAGGGTTCACTACAAGTCGCCTTATCTTCTTGAAGGATGAATATAGATTTTTTTCTCCATGATTACGAAAACCCTTGCGCTTGGTCAGCAGAATTCCACCACACATCAAGTCCAACATATGCGCATAGGGAATTACAGTGGTCATCCTTGTGAATAGTAGTTAAGGAATCCTACATGAATAACATTCATCATAAATCATGTGGTGACTTGCTCAAAACCAACAAGTTGATAGTGAAAAGTGTCCTTGGAAGCATGAGCCAAAAACTGTGTGAATTCGGATACCCAGAATTTAACTGTTTATTGCTGTAGTCGTAATCAATGCTTACCACACAAATTCTCTCTCATGCATGAGAACTTTTACAAACCGGATAATCCCATTATGTCGATTTTTATCAATACATGGCAAAGAATATCCTAGATTACACCGGAGTAAAAAAATCTTCTAGTTATACAGAGAACTAGTAAACTCAATATACATGATTTTATATAGGGTGTCCCTCAGATATAGTGCGACAACATAATCGTAGGTTTTTAGTTTCAACATCTTGTGTATTTTTTGCTTGTTTCATGCGGCACGTCATTTTGTACGAATTGTAATAACGTCGAGTTCGGCCCTGCCTGAGATATCATGATTGAATTATAGAAATTCATCTCCTGCTATTTGATTAATTGAATGTTAATTTCCTTCTCCTCAAAACACTAGAAAATCTCTTTTTCAGTGTGCACCGTCGTGTTTGTCGTATATCCCATATGCTGAGTGAAATTAGTCTGTCAATATTATTTTGCCCTGCCATTTTTTGCGATGGTCTTTAAGCCTAGAACCGACCCTATTCTTGCATACTTACAATTTCCATCAACTAAATTTATCGACCCCATCCCCGTCTTAGAAATGCATTGATATATAGAAAACTAACTAAGCGGCAACATCACTCTCGCTTGTTGAGTGCCGGAATGAGGATGATGGCGACTTGGTGTCCTAGGAACATAAACTTTGATGTGATCCCCATTTTTTAGTTAATCATGGATTATTAATTTTATCAATTATTTCATGTAATATTTTTGATGGAGAGTCGGATTGTTGGCTCGAGTTTTGGAAAAATAGTAAGTGTCAGCGGTGGTCATTTTGCAGAGTTACGTTGGATCTTATACCTAGGTATGAAACATTGGCACATTCCATTGGATGCTCGACATCTAGCACGATGTGATGGTTTGTCACCGTCGGGGGCTTCATGGTTATGTGCGGTTCCTTCTATAGACAATGATTCAAGTTTGTCACATTGTTGTTGAAGAATATGAAATACAACTGTGATCATCTGTCTCATATTTAAATAAATAGAGCATGGACAAAACATGCAATCCTATCTTTGGTGATACAACAAACTTTTTGATGCCTTTTCGCATGTTAAACCTCCATATGAGGCAGTTTCCTAAGACCATCTGCACTACAGGTGTTTTGTCATTACATGGCGCATTGTAGAGTGCTCAAATTATTTTCTGCCGCTAGTTTGTGTTTGTTTTTTCCCTTATTTGAAAATGTAGTTTTTTCAATAGCGGTGTATTTGGGTTAGTTGGGTGGATGCTAGTCGCCATGTTGTCTTGGTGATTGTTTTATTACAGAGATGGTAATTGGCCTTTCTGAGTGAACTAATGCCATTTCTTGCAACAAGGTTTTTGAAACGCAAAAAAACTAGTCGCCGATGAAATAGGGCAGGTGTGGTCATTCAGATCCTTGAGCTTTTTGATGCCATGCATGTCGTATATTTTAGCACTAGAGCCTGTGATGGGAAAGTTTCTACTGCCCTCACAAATTCACTTGGCAAGCTACGTTGTGAGTAAAAAGCTTGAAAATGAACTTCTGAGCTAGACGACTTGGGAAATTTTTCACATAGGAGGCATATACGTAAAACATGACCACGCAGACAAAAAGGCATGCCATGAACACATCACAACTAATACAAGTAGATGTCGCGGATTCTTATTTAGATGACCACTCGCAGTGGACATGATATACATGTGTATCACTGGTTAAGTCGGGTCCAAACCAGTACATGCTAGTATGGGAGGTTATTTAGGTAGAACATATACATTCTAGGTGATGTACATGTGTTGATGCACCTCTCATGGTGTGAGCCTGCCTGCTTGCACACATTGAGCGTCATTGGTGAGGCTAGATGGTCAGCCAGATCCTTGGAGACAGAATTGGTCGTGGACACAAGCCTTACCACAGACTGTGAGAACGACATTTATTTCATCAAGGACATTGCCATAGACACGGGCACGTGCTCGGGTGAAGGCAGAACAGAAACAGTCCACGGCGTTTGGCGTCTGACGAATCTGCCGGCAGCACTGGTTCTTCTCAAACGGGCTCATCTTGCCCAAGCGGACGTTGACACACACTTTGAGAGCAATTTCATCCCACAACTTGCACCATCCAGCGACGGGGGATGGTGGCAGCGCCTGTGCTGGTGAAGGCGGTAGGTCATCGCCACGTGCATTGTCTGAAGACATAGCTAGGAGGATTGCGATGAGAAGGAGGCCACAAGAGGGTTTTATGGCTTTGGTGTTGGTGGTCACCATTGTTGTAGATGCTTGCTTGTTCTATGGGTGAGCGGATGGATGCTTGTGCATGTGCAGACTTGGAATGTATCAATTTATAGGACGCCTGTGAAATTGTTGGGCAAGGCGATTAGTACTCGCACATGTACACATTACAACCCATCATGTCTCATGCTAAAGAATAGTATATTTTAGGCAGTCCACGGAATGTGAAATCAGACTAATTTAGTTCTTTTCTATGATCTTAATTACTACAACCGTACAATAAGAAATTATGCTCCTGTACCAAACGTGCATTGAAGGTACAAGTGAGGAATATCCACATTCTCAAAGTCTTTTGTAATTTTCTTTGAGAAACTATCTAAAACTTTACGGTGTATATAAAAATAAATAAATAATAAGTATAGAGTTAGGACATAATTTTTTTATGGAACATGCCTAACTTGAGTATGAAGTAGAATGAACTACTAGGTAGCAAACACATCCACACGTGTCCACTAACAAGACCAAACTGTTTGATATCCTCGGAAGCTAAAATGAGGACCCATTCTTAAATATTTGAGCGGGATATGAGCATGTAAAGATTGGGCCATAAATATCTTCTAATACATTCCACAAGTGTGTAGTAGCCTTTCACTACAAGTCGCCTTATCTTCTTGAAGAATGAATATATATTTATTTTCTCCATGATTATGAAAACTCTTGCGCTTGGTCAGCAGAATTCAGTCACACGTCAAGTCCAACACATGCGCATAGGGAATTACAGTAGTGATCGTTGTGACTAGTAGATAAGGAATCCTACATGAGTAACATTCATCTTATTTAGATCATGTGGTGACTTGCTCAAAACCAACAAGTTGATAGTGAAAAGTGTCCTTGGAAGCACGAGCCAAAAACTGAGTGAATGTGAATACCCGAAATTTAACTGTTTATTGGTGTAGTCGTACTCACTGCTTACCACACAAAGTCGCTCATATGCATGAGAACTTTTACAAACCGGATAGTCCCATTATGTTGATTTTTATCAATACATGGCAAAGAATATCCTAGATTACATCGGAGTAAAACAATCTTCTAGGTATACAGAGAATTAGTAAACTCAATATACATGATTTTATATAGGGTGTCCCTCACATATAGTGCGACACCAAAATCGTAGGTTTTTAGTTTCAACATCTTGTGTATTTTTTGCTTGTTTCACGTGGCACGTCATGTTATACAAAATGTAATAACGTCGAGTTCGGCCCTACTTGAGATCTCATGATTGAATTGTAGAAATTCATCTCCGGCTATTCGATTAATTGAATGTTAATTTCCTTCTCCTCAAAACACTAGAAAATCTCCTTTTCAATGTGCACCGTCTTGTTTGCCGTCTATCCGATATGCTGAGTGAAATTAGTCTGTCAGTATTATTTTTCCCTGCCATTTTTTGGGTTGGCCTTTACGCTTAGAACCGACCCTACTATTGCATACGTACCATTTCCATCAATTAAATTTATTGACCCCATCCCCGTCTTATAAATGTATTGGTATATAGGAAACTAACTAAGTGGCAACATCACTCTTGCTTGTTGAGTGCCGGAATGAGGATGAAGGCGACTTGGTGTCCTAGGATCATAAACTTTGACGTGATCCCCATTTTTAGTTAATCATGGATTATTTATTTTATCAATTATTTCATGTAATATTTTAGATGGAGAGGCTTCGATTGTTGGATCCAGTTTTGGAAAAATAGTAAGTGTTAGGGGTGGTCATTTTGCAGAGTTACGCTGGATCTTGCACCTAGGTCTGAAACGTTGGCACACTCCATTGGATGCTCGACGTCTAGAAAGATGTGATGTCTTGTCACTGTCGGGGGTTTCATGGTTACGCGAGGTTCCTTCTATAGACAATGCTTCAAGTTTGTCATATTATTGTTGAAGAATCTGGAATACGGATCTGATCATCTTTCTCATAGTTAAATAAACAGAGCATGGCCAAAACATGCAATCCTGGCTTTGGTGATAGAACAAACTTTTTATGCCTTTTCGTATGTTAAACCTCCATATGAGGCACTTTCCTGAGACCATCTGCACTACATGTGTTTTGTCTATAGATGGCGCAGTGTAGAATGCTCAAATCATTTTCTGCTGCTAGTTTTGTTTGTTTTTTCCTTATTTGAAAATGTAGTTTTTTCAATAGCAGCGTATTTGGATTAGTCGAGTGGATGCTAGTCACCATGTTGTTTCGGTGATTCTTATATTACGGATATGTCAATTGGCCTTTCTGAGCGAACTAATGCCATCTCTCGCAACAACGTTTTTGATGGGCAAAAAAACTAGTCACCGATGAAATAGGGCTTGTGTGGTTATTCAGATCCTTGAGCTTTTTGATGCCATGCATGTCATATATTTTAGCACTAGAGCCTGTGATGGGAAAGTTTCTACTGCCCTCACAAATTCACTTGGCAAGCTATGTTGTGAGTAAAAAGCTTGAAAATGAACTTCTGAGCTAGACGACTTGGGAAAATTTTCACATAGGAGGCATATACGTAAAACATGACCACGCAGGCAAAAAGGCATGCCATGAACACATCACAACTAATACGAGTAGATGTCGCGGATTCTTATTTAGATGACCACTCGCAGTGGACATGATATACATGTGTATCACTGGTTAAGTCGGGTCCAAACTAGTACATGCTAGTATGGCAGGTTATTTAGGTAGAACCTATACATTCTAGGTAATGTACATGTGTTGATGCACCTCACATGGTGTGAGCCTTCCTGCTTGCACACATTAAGCGTCATTGGTGAGGCTAGATGTTCACCCAGATCATTGGAGACAGAATTGGTCGTGGACACGAGCCTTACCACAGACTGTGAGAATGGCATTGATTTCATCAAGGACATTGGCATAGAAACATAGACGTGTTCGGGTGAAGGTGGAACAGAAACAGTCCGTGGTGTTTGGCGTCTGACGAATCTGCCGGCAACACTGGTTCTTCCCAAAAGGGCACATCTTTCCCAAGCGGACGTTGACACACACTTTGAGAGCAATTTCATTGCTCAACTTGTGCTGTCCACTTACGGGGGATGGCGGCGGCACCTGTGCTGGTGAAGGCGGTATGTTGGGGATATTGCTACCAGGTATGACCCGCCCAGGAGGGGCCGGGTCAACCCCAATGGCGGGTTACAAAAAGAAGCCCGGTAAACATGCAAGGCGATGGTTTGTTATAGGGCTTGTAGTAGGCCCAAGCCCAGAGGCGGCTTAAGGCCCAATATTGTAAACCACCATATGTAACGAAATACTTGTAAACAAAGGCATATACAAGAAGTCACCGAGCCGGACACGATTTACGAGCCGGCCGGGACTCTATAGGCCGCCAGGCGTCAACCCGTGTATATAAGGGGACGACCCAACGGCGGCTTGGGGACAAGGATCAACAGATTGATAGCCAAGATAGCGGATTCGCTCCTTGGTCATCGAAACCTAGCAATACAACATCAACTGGATTAGGCCTTACCTTCACCGTAAGGGGCCGAACCAGTATAAACCTCTCATGTCCTTTGTCCCGATTAAGCCCTTTAAGCTTCCTAGTTGCGATGGCCCTACGACTAAGTCCTTTCGGTAGGACATCTGCCGTGACAATTCCACAACAGTTGGCACCCACCGTGGGGCCAGCGCATAGTGGATTTGATTTCTTGAAGGGCAAATTCGAAGGGCTCAAGGGATACGTTGTGGGCCGGATGACCAAGAGTTGTCGCGGCAAGCTCTACATCGACGACGAAGGCTGGGGCCCCGACGCCAGCTCAATTGAGTACAGATACTGGTTCCCCTTCGGCGGAATCCACGTCTTCATCGGCCGGATCGGCAAGCCGGGCCCTGAGCCGGACATCTGCACTGACCTCGTCGAGACGGCTCAGCGCGCTAGATCTACCCGGGCTCAACCCGCCATGAAGCATGCCTTCGTGGGTTGCATCCATGGAGGTGAATTTTCTGAAGGATCGGTGGATGGTGGTGAGACGGCCGTTTGTTCTGACGGTGAGTCATCCACGGGCGAAACAGATTCTTTGTATCAGTTACATGACGGCGGGCTCGGGGGCTGTTCCGATGGCAGCAGTATTTCGGACCCCACTGAGCCGCCGAATCGAACCGGAGTCTTCATGGCTGGCACTCAACCTGGTCAGAATTCTACGGCTGGGGTAGCCATAACCACCGGGTCAGCAGCGGCCGGGTCAGGAGACCCCGTGCGACCGCCAGCTCAAGTATTAATGGACCTCATGGATAGGATGACGGCCCTGTTGATTGTTGTGGTTGAGCAGGCGGATAAGGCTCAGCATGACGCAGAAGTAGCACGGCTACGCGGAGAGGTAGCACAGGCCAAGGAAAATTTAGCAGCGGAAGACGTCAGGATGGCCGCAGAACGGGAGGCTCTGGATGCACGTGCTCAACAGCTTCAAGCGGAGACTTTACGGCTCTAGGTGGATCTGAACGCGTCAAACGAGGTCATGAGGAGAAGACACCAGAAAAATCAGTCACGTCTGCCTCTGACTTACGATCCTAGGAACCTTTTCCACACACCCGGGGCGGTCCCAGCAACCCGCCGGAGGCAAATCGGATCACAACACCCGGGACAGGGGCGCCGGTTCAGCCGAGGGCCATGGAACCACCCCGTGTGAATACTGCTCCGCCTCATTACATGCCAGTACCACCGGGTCACTTCTCTAACCCTTTGGAGAATTTAATTGCTGCATCGGCTCGTCTGGCGGCTCTCCCAATGGAAGGCGTCTCTCCAATGGCGATCGAAACACGAAGGGTCAGAGAACTTCTTCAGACAGCCCTGGCACAGCAGGATGCGTACTCTTATAGTCGAGACAGAATCCATTCGACCCATCACCCAAGACGGAGCCCGAGCTATAGCAGGCATATGGACTCAGCGGCTATGTCAAGCAATGCCCAACGCCGTAACCAGCCGCACATGCATGACCCAGCATAGGATGGAGCCTTTAACTTGGTGGATCAGGAGAGGATTCGTCAGGAGGCTGAGTGGACGGTTCAACTGGCAGCTGAGCAGGCGACTCATCAGGCTTTTCCGGTTTATCCAGCAACCTCTGTTGAGGCAGGAGTGGCCACAAGAACAGGAGGTGTCCCTTTCCTGGTGCCGGCTCTATGATGTCTACTACACAACCTTCTTCTTGTAGATGTTGTTGGGCCTCCAAGTGCAGAGGTTTGTAGGACAGTAGCAAATTTCCCTCAAGTGGATGACCTAAGGTTTATCAATCCGTAGGAGGCGTAGGATGAAGATGGTCTCTCTCAAGCAACCCTGCAACCAAATAACAAAGAGTCTCTTGTGTCCCCAACACACCCAATACAATGGTAAATTGTATAGGTGCACTAGTTTGGCGAAGAGATGGTGATACAAGTGGTATGGATGGTAGATAAAAGTTTTTGTAATCTAAAACATATAAAAACAGCAAGGTAACTAATGATAAAAGTGAGCGTAAACGGTATTGCAATGCGTTGAAACAAGGCCTAGGGTTCATACTTTTGCTAGTGCAAATTCCCTCAACAATAATAACATAATTGGATCACATAACTATCCCTCAACATGCAATAAAGAGTCACTCCAAAGTTACTAATAGTGGAGAACAAACGAAGAGATTATGGTAGGGTACGAAACCACCTCAAAGTTATTCTTTCCAATCAATCCGTTGGGCTATTCCTATAAGTGTCACAAACAGCCCTAGAGTTCGTACTAGAATAACACCTTAAGACACAAATCAACCAAAACCCTAATGTCACCTAGATACTCCAATGTCACCTCAAGTATCCGTGGGTATGATTATACGATATGCATCACACAATCTCAGATTCATCTATTCAACCAACACATAGAACCTCAAAGAGTGCCCAAAAGTTCCTACCGGAGAATCACGATGAAAACATGTGCCAACCCCTATGCATAGGTTCATGGGCGAAAAAGTTGATCACCAAAACATACATCAAGTGAATCACGTGATATCCCATTGTCACCACAGATACGCACGACAAGACATACATCAAGTGTTCTCAAATCTTTAAAGACTCAATCCAATAAGATAACTTCAAAGGGGAAACTCAATCCATTACAAGAGAGTAGAGGGGGGAGAAAACATCATAAGATCCAACTATAATAGCAAAGCTCGCGATACATCAAGATCGTGCCAAATCAAGAACACGAGAGAGAGAGAGAGAGATCAAACACATAGCTACTGGTACATACCCTTAGCCCTGAGGGAGAACTACTCCCTACTCGTCATGGAGAGCACCGGGATGATGAAGATGGCCACCGGAGAAGGATTGCCCCCTCCGGCAGGGTGCCGGAACGGGTCTAGATTGGTTTTCGGTGGCTACGGAGGCTTCTGGTGGCGGAACTCCCGATTGAAGGAAATATGCCCTAGATGTAATAATAAAGTTATTATTTATTTCCTTATTTCATGATAAATGTTTATTATTCATGCTAGAATTGTATTAACCGGAAACATAATACATGTGTGAATACATAGACAAACAAAGTGTCACTAGTATGCCTCTACTTGACTAGCTCGTTAATCGAAGATGGTTATGTTTCCTAACCATAGACATGTGTTGTCATTTGATTAACGGGATCACATCATTAGGAGAATGATGTGATTGACATGACCCATTCCATTAGCTTAGCACCCGATCGTTTAGTATGTTGTTATTGTTTTATTCAGGACTTATACATGTTCCTATGACTATGAGATTATGCAACTCCCGTTTGCCGGAGGAACACTTTTTGTGCTACCAAAGTCACAACGTAACTGGGTGATTATAAAGGAGCTCTACAGGTGTCTCCAAAGGTACATGTTGGGTTGGCGTATTTCGAGATTAGGATTTGTCACTCCGATTGTCGGAGAGGTATTTCTGGGCCTCTCGGTAATGCACATCACATAAGCCTTGCAAGAATTGCAACTAATGAGTTAGTTCCGAGATGATGTATTATGAAACGAGTAAAGAGACTTGCCGGTAACGAGATTGAACTAGGTATTGAGATACCGACGATCGAATCTCGGGCAAGTAACATACCGATGACAAAGGGAACAACGTATGTTGTTATGCGGTCTGATCGATAAAGATCTTCGTAGAATATGTGGGAGCCAATATGAGCATCCAGGTTCCGCTATTGGTTATTGACCGGAGACGTGTCTTGGTCATGTATACATTGTTCTCGAACCCGTAGGGTCCGCACGCTTAAGGTTTCGATGACAGTTATATTTTGAGTTTATGATTTTTGATGTACCGAAGGAGTTCGGAGTCCCGGATGAGATCAGGGACATGACGAGGAGTCTCAAAATGGTCGAGACATAAAGATCGATATATTGGACGACTATATTCAGACATCAGAAAGGTTCCGAGTGATTCGGGTATTTTCGGAGCTACCAGGGAGTTACGGGAATACGAGGAAGAAGCAATGGGCCTTAATGGGCCTTAGTGGGAAGGACCAGGAGGTGGCACGCCCCCCTCCCAAGCCCAGTCCGAATTGGACAAGGGGTTTGGGGCGCGGCCCCTCTCTCCCTTCCTTCCCCTCTTCCCCCCTTTCCCCCTTCTCCTAGTTGGACTAGGAAAGGAGGAAACCTACTCCAACTAGGAGTAGGAATCCTACTCCCTGGCGCACCCCTCCTAGGGCCGGCCTCCTCCCCCTTGCTCCCTTATATACGGGGGCAGGGGGGCACCTCTAGACACACAAGTTGATCTACAAGATCGTTCTCTTAGCCGTGTGCGGTGCCCCCCCTCCACCATAGTCCTCGATAATATTGTAGCGGTGCTTAGGCGAAGCCCTGCGACGGTAGAACATCAAGATCGTCACCATGCCGTCGTGTTGACGGAACTCTTCCCCGACACTTTGCTGGATTGGAGTCCGGGGATCGTCATCGAGCTGAACGTGTGCTAGAACTCGAAGGTGCTGTAGTTTCGGTGCTTGATCGGTCGGGCCGTGAAGACGTACGACTACATCAACCGCGTTGTGCTAATGCTTCCGCTTTCGGTCTACGAGGGTACGTGGACAATACTCTCCCCTCTCGTTGCTATGCATCACCATGATCTTGCGTGTGCGTAGGAATTTTTTTTTTTGAAATTACTACGTTCCCCAACAGTGGCATCCGAGCCTAGGTTTTATGCGTTGATGTTGTGCACGAGTAGAACACAAGTGAGTTGTGGGCGATATAAGTCATACTGCTTACCAGCATGTCATACTTTGGTTCGGCCGTATTGTTGGATGATGCGGCCCGGACCGACATTACGCGTACGCTTACGCGAGACTAGTTCTACCGACGTGCTTTGCACACAGGTGGCTGGCAGGTGTCAGTTTGTCCAACTTTAGTTGAACCAAGTGTGGCTACGCCCGGTCCTTGCGAAGGTTAAAACAGCACCAACTTGACAAACTATCGTTGTGGTTTTGATGCATAGGTAAGAACAGTTCTTGCTAAGCCCGTAGCAGCCACATAAACCTTGCAACAACAAAGTAGAGGACGTCTAACTTGTTTTTGCAGGGCATGTTGTGATGTGATATGGTCAAGACGTGATGAGTTATAAGTTTTTGTATAAGATGATCATGTTTTGTTGAAGTTATCGGCAACTGGCAAAAGCCTTATGGTCGTCTCTTTATTGCATAAGATGCAAGCGCCGAATAATTGCTTTACTTTATCGCTATGCGATAGCAATAGTTGCAAGAGCAATAGTTGGCGAGACGTCCACGTGACGACACATTGATATAGATCAAGATGATGGAGATCATGGTGTCATGCCGGTGATGATATAGATCATGATAGTACTTTGGAGATAGAGATCAAAGGCGCAAGATGATGATGGCCATATCATGTCACATATTTTGATTGCATATGATGTTTATCTTTTATACATCTTATTTTTGCTTTGTTTGACGGTAGAATTTTAAGATGATGTCTCACTAATTATCAAGAAGTGTTCTCCCTGAGTATGCACCGTTGCGAAAGTTCTTCGTGCTGAGACACCACATGATGATCGGGTGTGATAGGCTCTACGTTCAAATACAACGGGTGCAAAACAGTTGCACACACGGGATACTCAGGTTATACTTGACAAGCCAAGCATATACAGATATGGCCTCGGAACACGGAGACCGAAAGGTCGAGCGTGAATCATATAGTAGATATGATCAACATAGTGATGTTCACCATTGAAACTACTCTATATCACGTGATGATCGGACATGGTTTAGTTGATTTGGCTCACGTGATCACTTAGAGGATTAGAGGGATGTCTATCTAAGTGGGAGTTCTTAAGTAGTATGATTAATTGAACTTTAATTTATCATGAACTTAGTCCTGGTAGTATTAGCATATCTATGTTGTAGATCAATAGCTCACGTTGTTGCTTCCCTATGTTTTATATACGTTCCTAGAGAAAACTAAGTTGAAAGATGTTAGTAGCAAAGATGCGGATTGGATCCGTGATCTGAGGTTTATCCTCATTGCTGCACAGAAGAATTATGTCCTTGATGCACCGCTAGGTGACAGACCTAATGCAGGAGCAAATGCAGACGTTATGAACGTTTGGCTAGCTCAATATGATGACTACTTGATAGTATAATGCACCATGCTTAACGGCTTAGAATCGGGACTTCAAAGACGTTTTGTACGCCATGGACCATATGAGATGTTCTAGGAGTTGAAGTTAATATTTCAAGCAAATACCCGAGTTGAGAGATATGAAGTCTCCAACAAAGTTCTATAGCTAAAAGATGGAGGAGAATCGCTCAAGCAGTGAGCATGTGCTCAGATTGTCCGAGTACTACAATCGCTTGAATCAAGTGGGAGTTAATCTTCCAGATAAGATAGTGATTGACAGAATTCTCTAGTCACCATCACCAAGTTAGTGGAACTTCGTGATGAACTATAATATGCAAGCGATAATGGATACAATTCCCAAGCTCTTCATGATGCTAAAATCGACGAAGGTAGAAATCAAGAAAAACATCAAGTCTTGATGGTTGACGAGACCACTAGTTTCAAGAAAACAGCAAAGGGAAGAAGGGGAACTTCAAGAAGAACGACAAGCAAGTCACTGCTCAAGTGAAGAAGCCCAAGTCTGGTCCTAAGCCTGAGACTAAGTGCTTCTACTGCAAAGGGACTGATCACTGGAAGCGGAACTGCCCCAAGTATTTGGCGGATAAGAAGGATGGCAAAGTGAACACAGGTATATTTGATATACATGTTATTGATGTGTGCTTTACTAGTGTTTATAGAAACCCCTCAGTATTTGATACTAGTTCAATTGCTAAGATTAGCAACTCAAAACGGGAGTTGCAGAATAAACAGAGACTAGTTAAGGGTGAAGTGATGATGTGTGTTGGAAGTGGTTCCAAGATTGATATGATCATCATCGCACACTCCCTATACTTTCGGGATTAGTGTTGAACCTAAATAAGTGTTATTTGGTGTTTGCGTTGAGCATGAATATGATTTGATCATGTTTATTGTAATACGGTTATTCATTTAAGTAAGAGAATAAATTGTTGTTCTGTTTACATGAATAAAACCTTATATGGTTACACACCCAATGAAAATAGTTCGTTGGATCTCGATCGTAGTGATACACATAATCATAATATTGAAACCAAAAGATGCAAAGTTAATAATGATAGTGCAACTTATTTGTGGCACTGCCGTTTAGGTCATATTGGTGTAAAGCGCATGAAGAAAATCCATGCTGATGGGATTTTTGGAATCACTTGATTATGAATCAGTTGATGCTTGCGAACCATGCCTCATGGGCAAGATGACTAAGACTCCGTTCTCCGGAACAATGGAGTGAGCAACAGATTTGTTGGAAATCATACATACTGATGTATGTGGTCCGATGAATATTGAGGCTCGGGGCAGGTATCATTATTTTCTGATCTTCACAGATGATTTGAACAGATATGAGTATATCTACTTGATGAAACACAAGTCTGAAACATTTGAAAAGTTCAAAGAATTTCAGAGTGAAGTGGAGAATCATTGTAAAAAAATAAAAGTTTCTACGATATGATCGCAGAAGTAAAATATTTGAGTTACGAGTTTGGCCTTCAGTTAAAAACAATGTGAAATAGTTTCACTAATCACGCCACCTGGAACACCACAGCATAATGGTGTGTCCTAACGTCATAACCGTACTTTATTAGATATGGTGCGATCTATGATGTCTCTTACCGATCTACCACTATCGTTTTGGGGTTATGCATTAGAGACAGCTACATTCACGTTAAATAGGGCACCATCTAAATCTGTTGAGATGACACCGTATGAACTATGGTTTAGCAAGAAACCTAAGCTGTCGTTTCTTAAAGTTTGAGGTTGCAATGCTTATGTGAAAAAGTTTCAACTTGATAAGCTCAAACCTAAATCGGAGAAGTGCGTCTTCATAGGATATCCAAAGGAAACTATTGGATACACCTTCTATCACAGATCCGAAGGCAAGACTTTTGTTGCTAAATTCGGAAACTTTCTAGAGAAGGAGTTTCTCTCGAAAGAAGTGAGTGGGAGGAAAGTAGAATTTGATGAGGTAACTGTACCTGCTCCCTTATTGGAAACTAGTTCATCACAGAAATCTGTTCCTGTGACTACTACACCAATTAGAGAGGAAGCTAATGGTGATGATCATGTAACTTCAGATCAAGTTACTACCGAACCTCGTAGGTAAACCAGAGTGAGATCCGCACCAGAGTGGTACGGTAATCTTGTTCTGGAGGTCATGTTACTTGACCATGACGAACCTACGAACTATGAGGAAGCGATGATGAGCCCAGATTCTGGAAAATGGCTTGAGGCCATGAAATCTGAGATGGGATCCATGTATGAGAACAAAGTATGGACTTTGGTTGACTTGCCTGATGATCGACAAGCCATTGAGATTAAATGGATCTTCAAGAGGAAGACGGACGCTGATAGTAGTGTTACTATCTAAAAAGCTAGACTTATCGAAAAAGGTTTTTGACAAAGTTCAAGGTGTTGACTACGATGAGATTATCTCACTCGCATCGATGCTTAAAGTCTGTCCGAATCATGTTAGCAATTGCCGCATTTTATGAAATCTGGCAAATGGATAACAAAACTGCAATCATTAATGGATTTCTTAAAGAAGAGTTGTATATGATGCAACCAGAAGGTTTTGTCAATCCTAAAGGTGTTAACAAAAATGTGCAAGCTCCAGCGATCCATCTATGGACTAGTACAAGCATCTCGGAGTTGGAATATACGCTTTGATGAGTTGATCAAAGCATATAGTTTTATACAGACTTTCGGTGAAGCCTGTATTTACAAGAAAGTGAGTGGGAGCACTACAACATTTCTGATAAGTATATGTGAGTGACATATTGTTGATCGGAAATAATGTAGAATTATTCTGTAAAGCATAAAGAAGTGTTTGAAAGGAGTTTTTCAAAGAAAGACCTCGGTGAAGCTGCTTTCATATTGAGCATCAAGATCTATAGAGATAGATCAAGATGCTTGATAAGTTTTTTCAATGAGTACATACCTTGACAAGATTTTGAAGTAGTTCAAAATGGAACAGTCAAAGAAAGAGTTCTTGCCTGTGTTACAAGGTGTGAAATTGAGTAAGACTCAAAGCCCGACCACGACAGAAGATAGAAAGAGAATGAAAGTCATTCCCTATGCCTCAGCCATAGGTTCTATAAAGTATGCCATGATATGTACCAGATCTATGGTATACCCTACACTGATTTTGGCAAGGGAGTACAATAGTGATCTAGGAGTAGATCACTGGACATCGGTCAAAATTATCCTTAGTGGAATAAGGATATGTTTCTCGATTATGGAGGTGATAAAAGGTTCGTCGTAAAAGGATTACGTCGATACAAGTTTTTGGCACTGATCCGGATGACTCTAAGTCTTCATCTGGATGCATATTGAAAGTGGGAGCAATTAGCTAAAGGAGCTCCATGCAGAGCATTGTAGACATAGAAATTTGCAAAATACATACGGATCTGAATTTTGGCAGACTCGTTGACTAAGCTTCTCTCACAAGCAAAACATGATCACACCTTAGTACTCTTTGGGTGTTAATCACATATAGATGTGAACTAGATTACTGACTCTAGCAAACCCTTTGAGTGTTGGTCACATGACGATGTGAACTATGGGTGTTAATCACATGGTGATGTGAACTATTGATGTTAAATCACATGGCGATGTGATCTAGATTATTGACTCTAGTGCAAGTGGGAGACTGAAGGAAATATGCCCTAGAGGCAATAATAAAGTTATTATTTATTTCCTTATTTCATGATAAATGTTTATTATTCATGCTAGAATTGTATTAACCGGAAACATAATACATGTGTGAATACATAGACAAACAAAGTGTCACTAGTATGCCTCTACTTGACTAGCTCGTTAATCGAAGATGGTTATGTTTCCTAACCATAGACATGTGTTGTCATTTGATTAACGGGATCACATCATTAGGAGAATGATGTGATTGACATGACCCATTCCATTAGCTTAGCACCCGATCGTTTAGTATGTTGCTATTGCTTTCTTCATGACTTATACATGTTCCTATGACTATGAGATTATGCAACTCCCGTTTGTCGGAGGAACACTTTGTGTGCTACCAAACATCACAACGTAACTAGGTGATTATAAAGGAGCTCTACAGGTGTCTCCAAAGGTACATGTTGGGTTGGTGTATTTCGAGATTAGGATTTGTCACTCCGATTGTTGGAGAGGTATCTCTTGGCCCTCTCGGTAATGCACATCACATAAGCCTTGCAAGCATTGCAACTAATGAGTTAGTTGTGAGATGATGTATTACGAAACGAGTAAAGAGACTTGCCGGTAACGATATTGAACTAGGTATTGAGATATCGACGATCGAATCTCGGGCAAGTAACATACCGATGACAAAGGGAACAACGTATGTTGTTATGCGGTCTGACCGATAAAGATCTTCGTAGAATATGTGGGAGCCAATATGAGCGTCCAGGTTCCGCTATTGGTTATTGACCGGAGATGTGTCTCGGTCATGTCTACATTGTTCTCGAACCCGTAGGGTCCGCACGCTTAAGGTTTCGATGACAGTTATATTATGAGTTTATGAGTTTTGATGTACCGAAGGAGTTTGGAGTCCCGGATGAGATCTGGGACATGACGAGGAGTCTCGAAATGGTCGAGATGTAAAGATCGATATATTGGACGACTATATTCGGACATCGGAAAGGTTCCGAATGCGGGTATTTTCGGAGCTACAGGGGAGTTACGGGAATACGAGGAAGAAGCAATGGGCCTTAATGGGCCTTAGTGGGAAGGACCACGAGGTGGCACGCGCCCCTCCCAAGCCCAGTCCGAATTGGACAAGGGGTTTGGGGCGCGGCCCCTCTCTCTCTTCCTTCCCCTCTTCCTCCCTTTCCCTTCTTCTCCTAGTTGGACTAGGAAAGGAGGAAACCTACTCCAACTAGGAGTAGGAATCCTACTCCCTGGCGCACCCCTCCTAGGGCCGGCCTCCTCCCCCTTGCTCCTTTATATACGGGGGCAGGGGGCACCTCTAGACACACATCTTGATCTATAAGATCGTTCTCTTAGCCGTGTGCGGTGCCCCCCTCCACCATAGTCCTCGATAATATTGTAGCGGTGCTTAGGCGAAGCCCTGCGACGGTAGAACATCAAGATCGTCACCACGCCGTCGTGTTGACGGAGCTCTTCCCCGACACTTTGCTGGATCGGAGTCCGGGGATCATCATCGAGCTGAACGTGTGCTAGAACTCGGAGGTGCTGTAGTTTCAGTGCTTGATCGGTCTGGCCGTGAAGACATACGACTACATCAACCGCGTTGTGCTAATGCTTCTGCTTTCGGTCTACGAGGGTACGTGGACAATACTCTCCCCTCTCGTTGCTATGCATCTCCATGATCTTGCGTGTGCGTAGGAATTTTTTTTGATATTACTACATTCCCCAACACCGATCTATTGTGCTCCCCGATCGTTTTAGGGTATATGGGTATATATAGGAGGAAGAGGTACGTCAGGGGAGCCACGAGGGGCCCACGAGGGTGGAGGGCGCGCCCCCTACCTCATGGCTCCCTCGTTTCTTTCCTGACGTGCACTCCAAGTCTATTAGGTTGCTTTCCTTCCAAAAATAAGTTCCGTGAAGTTTCAGGTCAATTGGACTCCGTTTGATTTTCCTTTTCTGCGATACTCTAAAACAAGGGAAAAAACAGAAACTGGCACTGGGCTCTGGGTTAATAGGTTAGTCCCAAAAATCATATAAAATATCATATAAATGCATATAAAACATCCAAGGTTGATAATATAATAGCATGGAACAATCAAAAATTATAGATACGTTGGAGACGTATCAGCATCCCCAAGCTTAATTTCTGCTCGTCCTCGAGTAGGTAAATGATAAAAACAGAATTTTTGATGTGGAATGCTACCTAACAAATTTATCCACGTAATTCTCTTTATTGTGGCAAGATTATTCAGATCCATAAGATTCAAGACAGAAGGTCAATATTGACATAAAAATTATAATACTTCAAGCATACTAACCAAGTAATCATGTATTCTCAAAATAACATGGCCAAAGAAAGCTATCCCTACAAAATCATATAGTCTGGCTATGCTCCATCTTCACCACACAACGTATTCAAATCATGCACAGCCCCGATGACAAGCCAAGCAATTGTTTCATACTTTTGATGTTCTCAAACTTTTTCAATCTTCACGCAATACATGAGCGTGAGCCATGGACATAACACTATAGGTGGAATAGAATGGTGGTTGTGGAGAAGACAAAAAAAAGGAGGAGATAGTCTCACACCAACTAGGCGTATCAACGGGCTATGGAGATGCCCATCAATAGATATCAATGTGAGTGAGTAGGGATTGCCATGCAACTGATGCACTAGAGCTATAAGTGTATGAAAGCTCAAAAAGAAACTAAGTGGGTGTCCATCCAACTCGCTTGCTCATGAAGACATAGGGCATTTTGAGGAAGCCCATCATTGGAATATACAAGCCAAGTTCTATAATGAAAGGTTCCCACTAGTATATGAAAGTGACAACATAGGAGACTCTCTATCATGAAGATCAAGGTGCTACTTTGAAGCACAAGTGTGGTAAAAGGATAGTAGCATTGCCCCTTCTCTCTTTTTCTCTCATTTTTTATTTGGGTCTTCTCCTTTTTTATGGCCTCTTTTCTATTCTTTTTTTATTTGGGCTTCCTTGGCCTCTTTTATTTATTTATTTATTTTCGTCCGGAGTCTCATCCCGACTTGTGGGGGAATCATAGTCTCCATCATCCTTTCCTCACTGGGACAATGCTCTAATAATGATGATCATCACACTTTTATTTACTTACAACTCAGGAATTACAACTCGATACTTAGAACAAGATATGACTCTATCTGAGTGCCTCCGGTGGTGTACCGGGATGTGCAATGATGCATGAGTGACATGTATGAAAGAATTATGAACGGTGGCTTTGCCACAAATACAATGTCAACTACAGGATCATGCATAGCAATATGACAATGATGGAGCGTGTCATAATAAATGGAACGGTGGAGAGTTGCATGGCAATATATCTCGGAATGGCTATGGAAATGCAATAATAGGTAGGTATGGTGGCTGTTTTGAGGAAGGTATATGGTGGGTGTAAGGTACCGGCGAAAGTTGCGCGGTACTAGAGAGGCTAGCAATGGTTGAAGGGTGAGAGTGCGTATAATCCATGGACTCAACATTAGTCATAAAGAACTCACATACTTATTGCAAAAATATATTAGCTAGTTATCGAAACAAAGTACTACGCGCATGCTCCTAGGGGAATAGATTGGTAGGAAAAGACCATCGCTCGTCCCCGTCCGCCAATCATAAGGAAGACAATCAATAAATAAATCATGCTTCGACTTCATCACATAACGGTTCACCATACATGCATGCTACGGGAATCACAAACTTTAACACAAGTATCTCTCAAATTCACAATTACTCAACTAGCATGACTCTAATATCACCATCTCCATATCTCAAAACAATCATCAAGTATCAAACTTCTCTTAGTATTCAATGCACTTATATGAAAGTTTTTATTATATCCCTCTCGGATGCCCATTATATTAGGACTAGTTTCATAACCAAAGCAAACTACCATGATGTTCTAAAGACTCTCAAAATGATATAAGTGAAGCATGAGAGATCAATTATTTGTTCAAAATAAAACCACCACCGTGCTCTAAAAAGATATAAGTGAAGCACTAGAGAAAATGACAAACTACTCCGAAAGATATAAGTGAAGATCAATAAGTACTCGAATAATTATGCAACTATGTGAAGACTCTCTAACATTTAAGAATTTCAGATATTGGTATTTTATTCAAACAGCAAGAAAAGCAAAATAAAATTAAATGACGCTTCAAGCAAAACACATATCATGTGGTAAATAAAAATATAGCTCCAAGTAAAGTTACCGATGAACGAAGACAAAAGAGGGGATGCCTTCTGGGGCATCCCCAAGCTTAGGCTCTTGGTTGTCCTTGAATATTACCTTGGGGTTCCTTGGGCATCCCCAAGCTTGGGCTCTTGCCATTCCTTATTCCATAATCCATCAAATCTTTACCCAAAACTTGAAAACTTCACAACACAAAACTTAAAGTAGAAAATCTCGTGAGCTCCGTTAGCGAAAGAAAACAAAACACCACTTCAAGGTACTGTAATGAACTCATTATTTATTTATATTGGTGTTAAACCTACTGTATTCCAACTTATCTATGGTTTATAAACTCTTTTACTAGCCATAGATTCATCAAAATAAGTAACCAACACACGAAAAACAGAATCTGTCAGAAACAGAATAGTCTGTAGTAATCTGTAACTAACACAAACTTATGGAACCCCAAAAATTCTAAAATAAATTTCTGGAAGTGAGGAATTTATCTATTAATCATCTTCAAAAAGAATTAACTAAATATCACTCTCCAATAAACAATGGCAGCAATTCTCGTGAGCGCTAAAGTTTCTATTTTTTACAGCATGATCAACAAGACTTTCCCCAAGTCTTCCCAACGGTTCTACTTGGCACAAACACTAATTTAAAACATAAAAACACATCTAAACAGAGGCTAGATGAATTATTTATTACTAAACAGGAGCAAAAAGCAAGGAAGAAAAATAAAATTGGGTTGCCTCCCAACAAGCGCTATCGTTTAACGCCCCTAGCTAGGCATGATGATTTCAATGATGCTCACATAAAAGATCAGAGTTGAAACATAAAGAGAGCATAATGAAGAATATGCATAGGGATTTTGTGAGCAAACAACTTGTGGGAACAAGAATCAACTTGCATAGGAAGGTAAAACAAGCATACTTCAAAATTTTAAGCACATAGAGAGGAAACTTGATATTATTGCAATTCCTACAAGCATATGTTCCTCCCTCATAATAATTTTCAGTAGCATCATGAATGAATTCAACAATATAACCAGCACCTAAAGCATTCTTTTCATGATCTACAAGCATAGAAATTTTATCACTCTCCACACAAGCAAAACTCTTCTCATGAATAATAGTGGGAGCAAACTCAACAAAATAATTATCATGTGAGGCATAATCCAATTGAAAACTAAAATCATGATGACAAGTTTCATGGATATCATTATTCTTTATAGCATACAAGTCATCACAAGAATCATCATAGATAGCAACTTTGTTCTCATAATCAATTGGAACCTCTTCCAGAATAGTGGATTCATCACTAAATAAACTCATGACCTCTCCAAAACCACTTTCATCAATATAATCATCATAAATAGGAGGCATGCTTTCATCATAATAGATTTGCTCATCAAAACTTGGGGGACAAAAAATATCATCTTCATCAAACATAGCTTCCCCAAGCTTGTGGCTTTGCATATCATTAGCATCATGGATATTCAAGGAATTTATACTAACAACATTGCAATCATGCTCATCATTCAAATATTTAGTGCCAAACATTCTAATGCATTCTTATTCTAGAACTTGAGCACAATTATTGGAATCCTTATTCTCACGATAGATATTAAAAAGATAAACCGTATGAGGCAAACTTAATTCCATTTTTTTATTTTCTTTTATAAACTAAACTAGTGATAAAACAAGAAACTAAAAGACTCGATTGCAAGATCTAAAGATATACCTTCAAGCACTCACCTCCCCGGCAACGGCGCCAGAAAAGAGCTTGATGTCTACTACACAACCTTCTTCTTATAGACGTTGTTGGGCTTCCAAGTGCAGAGGTTTGTAGGACAGTAGCAAATTTCCCTCAAGTGGATGACCTAAGGTTTATCAATCCGTAGGAGGCGTAGGATGAAGATGGTCTCTCTCAAGCAACCCTACAACCAAATAACAAAGAGGCTCTTGTGTCCCCAACATACCCAATACAATGGTAAATTGTATAGGTGCACTAGTTCGGCGAAGAGATGGTGATACAAGTGATATATGGATGGTAGATAAAGGTTTTTATAATCTGAAAATATAAAAACAGCAAGGTAACTAATGATAAAAGTGAGCGTAAACGGTATTGCAATGCGTTGAAACAAGGCCTAGGGTTCATACTTTCGCTAGTGCAAGTTACCTCAACAATAATAACATAATTAGATCACATAACTATCCCTCAACATGCAACAAAGAGTCACTCCAAAGTCACTATTATGGTAGGGTACGAAACCACCTCAAAGTTATTCTTTCCAATCAATCCGTTGGGCTATTCCTATAAGTGTCACAAACAGCACTAGAGTTCATACTAGAATAACACCTTAAGACACAAATCAACCAAAACCCTAATGTCACCTAGATACTCCAACGTCACCTCAAGTATCCGTGGGTATGATTATACGATATGCATCACACAATCTCAGATTCATCTATTCAACCAACACATAGAACCTCAAAGAGTGCCCCAAAGTTCCTACCGGAGAATCACGACGAAAACGTGTGCCAACCCCTATGCATAGGTTCATGGGCGGAACCCGCAAGTTGATCACCAAAACATACATCAAGTGAATCACGTGATATCCCATTGTCACCACAGATACGCACGGCAAGACATACATCAAGTGTTCTCAAATCTTTAAAGACTCAATCCAATAAGATAACTTCAAATGGGAAACTCAATCCATTACAAGAGAGTAGAGGGGGAGAAAACATCATTAGATCCAACTATAATAGCAAAGCTCGCGATACATCAAGATCGTGCCAAATCAAGAACACGAGAAAGGGAGAGATCAAACACATAGCTACTGGTACATACCCTCAGCCCCGAGGGAGAACTACTCCCTCCTCGTCATGGAGAGCACCGGGATGATGAATATGGCCACCGGAGAAGGATTGCCCCCTCCGGCAGGGTGCCGGAACGGGTCTAGATTGGTTTTCGGCGGGTACAGAGGCTTTTGGAGGCGGAACTCCCAATCTATTGTGCTTCCCGGTCGTTTTAGGGTATATATAGGAGGAAGAGGTATGTCAGGGGAGCCACGAGGGGCCCAAAAGGGTGGAGGGCGCGCCCCCTACCTCGTGGCTCCCTCATTTCTTTCCTGACATGCACTCCAAGTCTATCAGGTTGCTTTCCTTCCAAAAATAAGTTCCGTGAAGTTTCAGGTCAATTGGACTCCATTTGATTTTCCTTTTCTACGATACTCTAAAACAAGGAAAAAAACAGAAAACTAGCACTGGGCTCTGGGTTAATTGGTTAGTCCCAAAAATCATATAAAATAGCACATAAATGCATATAAAACATCCAAGGTTGATAATATAATAGCATGGAACAATCAAAAATTATAGATACGTTGGAGACGTATCACTGTACGTAATGAGCGTTTGCCAAAAGATTTTAAGGGGCCTCGTAAAGTGCCTAATTATATGGACGACTTGCAGCCTGGGGCATGGATTGGAAGTTATGAGATGGCGATGGAGCTGTTGGAGGTCAGCGATGCAACAATGGCTAAATATTTCACTATGATGTTGGATGGAACAGCTCGCACTTGGTTGAAAGGGTTGCCACCCAACTCCATCGGCTCATGGGCGGAGTTAAAAGCCCGGTTCAATCAAAACTTCAAGGACAGATGTAAGCAACTTATGTCCATCATGGACTTGACTAACTATAAGCAAGAGGAAGGTGAGTCCACGACTCATTGGGTGCGCCGGGTCAAGGAGATAATACATTCATCTGATAAGATGGATGCCGGCTCTGTGGTATTAATGTTGGAGAAAAATTGCGGTTTTGAACCTCTGAAGAAGAAGCTGGGGCGGCTCAAGCATGATTGTCATGACATGGGCCAGTTGATGGCGGCTCTGGTCAAATATGCTGATTCAGATAGTACCAAGGATCCCGCGTCTGATGAAGAGAAGGCAGGGAAAGGAAAAAAGAACGACAATGGCAAGGGTCACCAGCATAACCCGGTGAATCAAGGAGGTAATAAACGTAAGGCTGACGAGTTTGTGGCTAACACCAGTACATAGGGCAACAACCAACGGCGCAAGGGGAGGCCACCTCCTCGGTCTGGCGGGTCAGGTCCCACTCTTGAGTGACTACTAAATGAACCCTGTCCGAGACACGGCACCCGGGAGAAGCCAGCTACCCATCTATGGAAGGACTGTACGATCATGAAGGCGTTTAAAAATTCCAACATGTTTGATGGTAACCACGGACCTGGCGGTGGTTCAGGCGGCGGTGGTTTTCATGGCCCGGGCGCTAGCTCAGGCGGAGGCGGTTTTCACGGCCAGAGCCATCCGGGTAACCAAGGTGGTTATAATCAGCAATCCGGCCAAAGTAATCAGCAGCAACAACAGCAGCAGTCCGGGTATCAGAGTAACCCGAAACAGCTGAACAGTGGGCAGTACCACGTATTTACCACTAGTTTGTGCAAGAGGGACCAGAAACTTCATAAGAGGGCTATAAACGCTGTTGAGCCGGCAGCTCCGCGTTATTTGAGATGGTCAGAACAGCCTATTGTGTGGAGTAGGGAGGATCACCCTTCCCGGGTTGATAATCCGGGCCACTTGGCTTTGGTGGTGGCGCCTCAGGTTGGTGGATATAAGTTTACTAAGGTGCTCATGGACGGAGGCAGTAGCATCAACATCCTCTATTATGAGACGTTTCATTGCATGGGGTTGACTGACAAGAGTCTTAGACAATCCAACACTATTTTTCATGGTGTTGTACGTGGTAAGTCGGCATACCCAGTTGGTAAGATTGAGCCAGAAGTAGCCTTTGGGGATGAATATGATTCTAGGGCTGAGAAGTCAACTTTTGAAGTGGTTAAGATCAAAAGCCCATATCATGCCCTGTTTGGACGGCCGGCTTACGCCAAGTTCATGGCTCGGTCGTGTTATGTGTATCTGCAGCTCAAGATGCCGGGTTATAAAGGCACCATCACAGCACATGGAAGCCAGAAAATAGCCCTGTAATGTGAAGAAGGCGACGCTGCTTATAGAGAGTCTGTTTGTGCAACAGAGGAATTAAAGTTTTACAAAGATAATGTTGACCCGGCAGACATGACGTCTTTGAAGAAGCCAACTACGGAGCATGAACCGGTGTTGAAATTCAAATCAGCTGATGACTTCAATATGGTTGATTTTGTGCCTGGCGATTCATCCAAACATTTCATTATCAGTGCTAACTTGGATCCAAAATAGGAAAGCGCGCTCATCGATTTCATCCGTGAGAACCGGGACATCTTTGCATGGAAGCCTTCTGACATGCCGGGTGTCCCGAGAGAACTCGCTGAGCACACTCTCAATATTGATCCGAAATTTAAACCGGTCAGGCAGTTTCTTCGACGGTTTAACGAGGAAAGGCGCAAGGCTATTGGAGAATAGGTGGCCCGGCTCTTGGCGGCCGGGCTCATTGTTGAAGTTTTTCACCCGGAGTGGTTGGCTAACCCGGTGCTTGTGCTTAAAAAGAACGGTAGCTAGCGCATGTGTGTGGATTACACAGATTTGAACAAAGCTTGTCCGGCTGACCCTTTTTCTCTCCCTCGTATTGATCATATCATTGATGTTACGGCGGGTTGCGAGCGTTTGAGTTTTTTGGATGCCTATTCGGGTTATCATCATATCAAGATGGCAGTTAAGGACCAGGAGAAGACAGCTTTCATCACTCCGTTTGGAGCCTTCTGCTATGTGTCTATGCCTTTTGGGCATAAGAGTGCCCAGGCGACTTATCAACGATGTGTGCAGAATTGCCTTCACAATCAGATTGGGCGTAATGTTCATGCTTATGTGGATGATATAGTGGTGAAATCCAGAGAGAAGGAAGCCTTGGTAACTGATCTGAAGGAGACGTTTGATAACCTTCGGGTCTACAAAATGATGCTTAACCCGGCTAAGTGTGTTTTTTGAGTCCCAGATGGCAAACTCTTGGGTTTTTTGGTGTCTAACAGAGGTATTGAGGCTAACCCGGAGAAAATTAAGGCAATTACATCTCTGGCTAAACCGGCGTGCATCAATGACGTTCAGCGGTTGGCGGGTCGCGTCGCAGCCTTAAGCCGGTTCATAAGTCGGTTAGGGGATAAGGCGATGCCTTTGTATCAAATGATGAAGAAGGCGGATGACTTTGTCTGGAGTGACGCTGCTAACTTTGCTTTTGAGGATCTGAAGAAACAGCTCGCTGAGGCGCCGATTCTTGTTGCTCCGGTTGAAAAAGAGCCATTGTTGTTGTATGTGGCTGCTAACTCACGTGCTGTCAGTGTGGCCATTGTTGTGGAGTGCAAGGAGGCTGGCAAGGAACATCTGGTCCAACGGCCGGTTTACTACGTCAGTGAGGTGCTCATTGAATCTAAACAAAGATATCCACATTGGCAGAAGCTTGTTTATGGGGTGTTCATGGCAAGCCGGAAGCTCAAGCATTACTTTCAGGGTCACCCAATCACTGTGGTTAGCTCTGCTCCTCTAGGAGACATTATTCAAAATAGAGAATCCACAGGATGAGTCGCCAGGTGGGCTATTGAATTGGGTCTCATGGTTTGAAGTATGTGCCACATACTGCAATCAAATCTCAAGCGTTGGTTGACTTCATTAATGACTGGACAGAGTTGCAGATGCCAGAGGAGAAAACAGACAACACATATTGGACGGTTCATTTTGATGGGTCCAGACAATTGGAAGGCTCGGGGGCTGGAGTTGTTTTAACTTCTCCTCGAGGTGACAAGTTTTGTTATGTGTTGCGATTGATGTTTCCTTGTACTAACAACGCAGCAAAATATGAAGCCTTGCTCCATGGTCTTCGAATGGCTAAAGAGATGAGTCTGAGCCGGGTACGGTTCCTTGGCGACTTAGATTTGGTGGCTAAGCAGGTGTCAGGCAAGTGGGATTCCATGGATCCTCTCATGGCATCTTATCACCGCGAGGTTGACGCTGTTGCGGGGCATTTTAAGGGTTATCAAGTGGAACACATCGACCACAGAAAGAACGAAGCGGCTGGTGCCTTAAGACGGTTGGGATCTCAGCGTAAGCCGGTGCCACCTAACACCTTTTTGGATGTTTTACATAACCCGTCTGTTAAGTTGCCTACAGAGGAAGATTTGGCCATCCCCGACCCGGAGGCACAGTTGGTGGCGGCTCTTCATGTCATTCCAGATTGGACAATACCGTTCTTGGCTTACATGACCCGGGGCGAGTTGCCAGAGGACGAGACCCTGGCCCGACAGATAACCCGGCGGTCGAAGTTAATGACAATTTCTAACGGTGAGTTGTATCATCGCAGCATCACTGGAGCGTTTCAATGTTGTGTTTCTCCTGAAGACGGTCAAGAAATTCTTCATGAGATCCATGAAGGGGATTGTGGGCATCACGCCCGGTCAAAGTCTCTTGTGGCCAAAGCTTTTCATCATGGTTTTTACTGGCTAACGGCTCACGCTGATGTGGAGGAGCTGGTCAGTAGGTGTGATGCATGTCAAAAATTTGCATGACGAGCGCACGTGCTGGCTCAAGAGTTGCGGATGATTCCAATCACTTGGCCGTTTGCAGTCTGGGGGCTTGACATGGTTGGACCTTTCAAAAGGTCCAAATATAAAAAGACACATATTTTGGTGGCAGTTGACAAATTCACAAAATGGGTTGAGGCAGAGCCAGTGAGCAAGTGTGATGCAGCCATGGCAGTTCAGTTCATAAAAAAGGTGATTTTTCGCTTTGGTTTTCCACACAGCATTATAACTGACAATGACACTAATCTGTCCAAAGGTGCTATGGAGGAGTTTTGTCAACGTGAGCATATCCAGCTTGATGTTTCGTCAGTAGCTCACCCCCAATCCAATGGTCAAGCTGAGAGAGCAAATAAGGAAATCTTAAAAGGTCTCAAGCCCCGGCGTATGGTTCCCTTACAACAGACACCGGGTTGTTGGGTAGAGGAATTACCCTCGGTGCTGTGGAGTATCAATACCACTCCTAACAGGTCTACAGATTATACACGTTTCTTCATAGTTTATGGAGCAGAAGCAGTGCTGCCTAGTGACATCCATCATGACTCGCCACACGTGGCGGCTTACGTTGAAGCTGATAATGAACAAGCCCGACAGGATGTACTTGACTTGTTAGATGAGGAGAGAGATTTGGCGGCGGCTCAATCGGCAATTTATCAACATGACCTGCGCCGTTATCACAGCCGCCGTGTTAAGTCCAGAACCTTTCAAGAAGGTGACCTGGTGCTCCGGCTCATCCAGGATATGCCTGATGCACACAAACTATCCTCGCCTTGGGAAGGACCCTTTGTGGTCAGCAAGAACCTAAAACAACGGGTCATATTACCTCATTGACGTTCGAGAGCATAAAGACTCATGTAAGTCGGAGGAGGAGACCCGCCGGCCGTGGAACATTGCTCAGCTTCGGCCATACTATACTTAAGCCACCGGCTCTCGTCATGTACATACTTTGACGTTGTATATATTATGATAAGTAATAAAGCAGGACCTCTGTCCTTTTCCTCTTCAATGATCATATTTCTTTATTATTTTCATTATTTAAAATGACCAAAAGGGGGCTGGCCGTATCCGAATCTAGCTTAACCCTTTTGGTCCGGCTCATGATCATATTCGAATCTAGCTGTAAACCTCATGGTCACTTGGGGGCTTCCTATTCAAGCATAGGTCGTATTTGAACCAAAGAGAACATAGCTGGCGTAACCCTCTTGATCGGCTCAAAGCCAAACTCACTAGGGGGCTTCTTGATCGTATCCAAATCATATCTTAGCCCCTTTTGGGTCTGACTTGGATCATATTCGAATCAGGGTCGCTGAAAACCTCTCAAGGTCATTTGGGGGCTTCCTGTTCAAACATAGGTCGTATTTGAACCAAAGAGAACATAGCTGTCGGTACCCTCTTGATCGGCGCAACGCCAAAGCCACTAGGGGCTACATGATCGTATTCGAATCTTAGCTTAACCCCTTTGGTCCGGTTTACTGATCGTATTCGAATCAGAAGCCTCTAGTTTTTATTTAAATATTTTGATTTACATTGTCTGAAGCCTAGTGTTTTGTCTTACTGTTTTTTATCATCTCAAATTTAACTGTCAGTATGGTTTCAAATTAAATCGGCTCGGTTATTTGACAATGAGTTCCCAAGCCATAACAGTCATCAGACATATGGAAATATTGACTTCTACAAAAGATTGGGTTATCAACCTCATCATCCGAGTCATTTAACCGGCAGTCCAGGTTCAAAGAACATAGGTATGACAGTGTTATTCATGAACAAGTTTCTATGTGTTTTTTCGTTAATCAAAGGTTTTTTCAGCCTTGTTTATTTTATATCTAGTTCTGTTTCTTCCACTTTGATAATTTCAGTCTTATATCGGGTGTTTTTGACCCATCTGGTGCTAAACCGCCAGGACAACTTTTTCATCTTTTACAGGAACAGAGTTAAAACATTACAGATGTAACCACGGATGTAACACATATATTGACATCATGGGTAAAGAGTCATATGCAACATCTTATGCACGATGGCATAGGCAAAATATGCAGTTTTCAAACTAACCTATTACAATGCATTGGGAGCCCAAAAGGTTAGACTGTTTTCTCTCCTAAGAAGGTCTTAATCTAACAACTAGATTGTTCAGATGGTTATGACTATCCCCTGGCCGGCTCACCTCCCTCCACTAGTTGGAAGCTGGGATTGGACCAGTCAAAGACGTTCAGAGCAATGAACTCAGCCTCATCGTCAATTAGGTCGGCCGGGTCAATTTCTGGGGCAAAAGTGTGTTGACGAACCGACGGGATACGATCCGTCACTTTATAAGAGGGAGTTGCCATCTTCTTATTCTCCATATCAAAACCCGGCTGATATTTGTCGATGTTGGTCTCCTCTCCAAGAATGGTAGCTTGAGGACGAACTCCCCTCACGCAGGCAATAAAGTCATCTTGCTCTGTCTTCCTTCACGGTAGGGTACCCCTTAGCCACATCCACCGGGTCTAAATCCGGCACCCAGGCTTTGGAGCGGCTCAGGGCAGTCAGGGCTCCAGCTCTGGCACAGGATCATTTGACCTCTTGAAACCTGGCGGGTAAGATCAATAATTTCTTCAAAACATCACTTAGCCGATTGGGTCCTTGGTTGGCAGGAGAGATAGCAGCAAGCGCCCGTTGAGCCCCTGTATAAAGTTGTTCCACCAAGGTATAAACCGCCTTCAGCTTTGTCACACTGTTCTGGCTCAGGTTGTTACTCCGCGGACCTGTAAGTATTTTAACAAAAGTTAAGCAGGCGGTTTACATTCTTGGTACAAATAGAGTATAAGGGACTTATGCAAATAACTCACCGAAGATGGCGGAGACCATTTGAGACACCCGGTTTTTTAAACCGGTGAGCTCTGTAGTAGCCTCCACAAGAGCCGCCTCAGCTGTCTCAGTGCGCTGTATCAGCAACGTCTTTTCTTCGGCCCAGGATTTCTTTTTTGCGGCTAAACTGGTCTTCAATTTCTCAGATTCAGAGAGGCTCAATTGGAGTTTAGAGTCAGTGGTCTTTATCTCTATCTCCTGCTTCGCCAGCCGGGTCTTGGCATCCGTCAATTGAGAGCCCAATTCAGATAGGGCGTTCTACAAAACATTTACAGGTGTGTCAAGACTTAAACTAAAAGTTATAAGGGTTCAAGTCTCAAGTACTTTGCACCGCAATACCACTTCACACTTGGGGGCTAATGTCTGCCAAAGCAATTTTTTATGACTGTTATATGTTTCAAGTACCAAGGATTTTTACAAAGTAACAGCGCTTGGCACTTGGGGGCTAATGCATGATATTCAAAAAGTTTTTTAAGATTGAGCCGGATCACAATACTTATTGGGACTAGTAAAAGACAGTTATGCAATTAAGTACCGGTTCATTTATGATAAATTGAGCCGGCCCTTGAGGACTACAGGTGAAGTTTATGCCACTCTATTGGACTTTCAAAAAACCTAGAGGCAAAGTATCAACTTATAGCATAAAGTCTACAGACCATTCAAGTTCATCATCTGAAGACTTTGGGGCTGTCAGAGTATAAGTAACTGGAGAACATACCTCATATTTTAGCTGCAATTGTTTGACCATCTCGATTTTTGAGTCACGGCTGGAGTGCACATGACTGCGATAGCCGGACAGTACATCATTGACATTGAGGTGAGCGTAATGGGAGATATCAAACCGCACTTTCTGCTTCTCTAAAGCCTCTTGCTTAGCAGTATGCCGGGCTAATACAGTGGGGGTCCCCGGTTCAACAAACCGGCTACCGGTAATCAAAATGTCAGTATCAGAAGTTGTTGGCGGGTTAGCTGAGCCAGATGGTTCAGTAATGGTCGGATTAAGGGTGGCCTCATCAGCTAACAACTCAGGAGGGTCCAATTGAGTATGAACAGCCGGGTCTTCTGGTGCTTCAGTTTGAGACGGAGAAGTTGGCATGGCCGGCTCAGGTGCAGGAACTTTCGGGTTTTCTGTCGGCTTAATCACCTTGGCCTTCTTGGATTTGGCTTGACCACTAAGAAAGATTTTATGAGATAGTAAGTATAATAATGCAGTTTAAAAAAGATGGAGAAGAAAGATGATCGTCCTTACCTAGGGGCAGTCTTGAAAGCTAGAAATTGAGTTTGCGACGAATCGCCAGAAGAGCGAGAAACCTCCTGCAAAGGTAAAATAAAGTTAGTGATGCAAGGGAATAGATCAATTAATGGAAGCAAAAGACAAAGATGAAAGAAACCTCATTCTGGCGTTTTCGAGGAGTTTGTTGCAAATCGGAAGGCGGTTCATCGTCGTCATTAGTCTGGGCCTGACGGCGGCTCTCATGTTGCTGCTTTTTCAAAAGAAAACGAGGGTCCAGATAAGCCAAAGGGTGCGAAAACCTTACTTTCCGGGTTACCAGTAGAAGTTTCTGTCTTGGCAAAGGGGCTGAGTCGGAGGAAATAGTTACCTCTTCTTCCACGGCCTGGCTGCCCCTGTGTCATCCTGGCAATAGTCAGTGTCAATAAGATAGTTAAAAAACTGGCCAAGGGAGTCAAGGGCTACCTCCGACTCAGAAGCATCATCCAGGTGGAATAAGTTAGATGTAGTCTTCTTCTTCTTGGGCTTCCGGTTCATTCTCCTGGCGGCTATGGCAGCGGCTCTAGCCTTCTTGGCAGCTTCATGATCATACTTGGCCTTCCAAAAGTCAGATTTGGCCTACAAACAAATAAACATGTTGAAAGGTCATGAAAGTATTTAAACTACTGAGGAAAACACAAAAAGAGAGAGGTCAGGGGTTTTCACCTCTGGGTCGGGTTAAGTTTTGCAGAAGGGGTTTAACCCAACCTTACTGCAGTCCTCGTATTTGCCATTCACAAGGATGGTTGACATTGCAACAACGTCTTCTTCAGTCAATTGAACAGAGCTATAACGCAGAGAGTCATTTGGGCCTCCGCCATACTCATACATTAACTTGGATCGACAGCTTAGAGGGATGACCCGCCATGCGACCCAGCAACGGGTCAGGTCAACTCCAGTTAAGCCGTTCCCCAATAAAGCTTGAATCCTTTTAATAGATGGAATAAGCTTCTTATGTTCAGCAGCGGCCGACGTTGAGGGCGACGGTGGGCGCTATGGCGACGGTGGAGCTTGAGAGGCAGAGAGGTGGTGAGAAGATGGAAGGAAGAAGAAGAAAGAGGAAGGACCGGCCGTGCCTATTTATAAGGGGATAAGTGAACAGGCAGACGCGAAAATTGAGGAAGACCAAAATAATGATTATCCAGCTAAACTGATGCCTCGATTCTCGGAAGACATTAAAATATAAAGATCCGTTGAAGATGATGTCATAGCAGGCTTTCATGTTTTCGGAAGATGACGTCATGGCGGGTTACAGAGTTTTACAGATAGTGGAAGATGGATTTCGTCTAAGTGTTGAAGATTGACAAAGAACAGAGTTCAAGTCAACCTAGGGCCTAATGTTGGGGATATAGCTACCAGGTATGACCCTCCCAGGAGGGGCCGGGTCAACCCCAATGGCGGGTTACAAAAAGAAGCCCAGTAAACATGCAAGGCGATGGTTTGTTATAGGGCTTGTAGTAGGCCCAAGCCCAGAGGCGGCTTAAGGCCCAATATTGTAAACCGCCATATGTAACGAAAGACTTGTAAAGAAAGGCATATACAAGAAGTCACCGATCCGGACACGTTTTATGAGCCAACCGGGACTCTGTAGGCCGCCAGGCGTCAACCCATGTATATAAGGGGATGACCCAGCGGCGGCTTGGGGACAAGGATCAACATATCAATAGCCAAGTGTCAGGACCCCGATTCCAAGTCACATCGATCTAGCCGGTAACACCTCATATCACTTTGCGGCCTCACGCACGGTATTCCCACGGGTGTCACCTTACCATGGCCGGGACCGTTTGCGCCTTTTGGCTCATGTATACGATAGTGTCGCTAGCATCCATATGACAGAGAACCTGGGCCGACATGACTAGTCGTGAACCCAAAGTGGCACTAACTTACGGCGACAGGCATACATGAATCAACAAGTGGGCTGGGCACGTACCCCCTTGGGCCCATGCGCCTAGGGTTGGGAGGGAAACCCTAGAGGGGGCGCCCCCTTGCTTGGGGGGCAAGTCCCTCCCCTTGGCCGCCGCCCCCCCTCTAGATCTCATCTAGAGGGGGCCGGTCCCCTTCCTCCTTCCCCTATAAATAGAGGGGGCAAGGGGAGGGATGCACACCACATCAAAGGCGCAGCCCCTCCCCTCCCCAACACATTTCCTCCTCCGTCAAGGGCTTGGCGAAGCCCTGCCGGAGTACTGCCGCTCCTCCACCACCACGCCGTCGTGCTGCTGTTGGAGCTCTCTTCCTCAACCTCTCCCTCCTCCTTGCTGGATCAAGGCGCGGGAGATGTCTCCGCTCCATACGTGTGTTGAACACGGAGGTGCCGTCCGTTCGGCGCTAGGATCATCGGTGATTTGGATCACGACGAGTATGACTCCATCAACCCCGTTCTCTTGAACGCTTCTGCTCGTGATCTACAAGGGTATGTAGATGCAGTCCTCTCCCTCTCATTGCTAGATGACTCCATAGATTGATCTTGGTGATGCGTAGAAAATTTTAAATTTCTGCTACGATCCTCAACAGTGGCATCATGAGCTAGGTCTATGCGTAGTTTCTATGCACGAGTAGAACACAAGTTGTTGTGGGCGTCGATTTTGTCAATTTACTTGTCGTTACTAGTCTTATCTTGATTCGGCGGCATCGTGGGATGAAGCAGCCCAGACCGCCCTTACACGTACGCTTACGTGAGACTGGTTCCACCGACTGACATGCACTAGTTGCATAAGGTGGCTAGCGGGGGTTTGTCTCTCCCACTTTAGTCGGATCGGATTCGATGAAAAGGGTCCTTATGAAGGGTAAATAGAAATTGGCATATCACGTTGTGGTTTTGGCGTAGATAAGAAATGTTCTTGCTAGAAACCTATAGCAGCCACGTAAAAACTTGCAACAACAATTAGAGGACGTCTAACTTGTTTTTGCAGCATATGCCGTGTGATGTGATATGGCCAAAAGGATGTGATGAATGATATATGTGATGTATGAGATTGATCATGTTCTTGTAATAGAAATCACGACTTGCACGTCAATGAGTATGACAACTGGAAGGAGCCATAGGAGTTGACTTAATTTATTTATGACATGCGTGTCAACATAAACGTCATGTAATTACTTTACTTTATTGCTAACCGTTAGCCATAGTAGTAGAAGTAATAGTTGGCGAGACAACTTCATGAAGACAGATGATGGAGATCATGATGTTGGAGGTCATGGTGTCATGCCGGTGACAATGATGATTATGGCGCCCCGAAGATGGAGATCAAAAGTAGCAAAATGATATTGGTCAGATCATGTCACTATTTGATTGCATGTGATGTTTATCATGTTTTACATCTTATTTGCTTAGAACGACGGTAGCATAAATAAGATGATCCCTCGCAATAATTTCAAGAAAGTGTTCCCCCTAACTGTGCACCGTTGCTAAGGTCCGTTGTTCCGAAGCACCACGTGATGATCGGGTGTGATAGGTTCTAACGTTCACATACAATGGGTGTAAGCCAGATTTACACACGCAATACACTTAGGTTGACTTGACGAGCCTAGCATGTACAGACATGGCCTCGGAACACGGAAGACTGAAAGGTCAAACATGAGTCGTATAGATGAAAGCACAAGTGCTCCCTGGGTGGTTTTGGTAATTAATGTCAACATATCTCTTGTTGGACTAACACTTTTACCTAGTATGTTTCAGATAAGTTCAACAATGGAGTGGCATGGACTAGAGGATGTGGAACCCCTTCAAGATGCTAAGGACAAAGGATTGGCTCAAGCTTCAAGATCAAGACTCTACATTTTCTATTTTAGTGATCCAAGATCACATTGAGTCTATAGGAAAAGCCAATACTATCAAGAGGGGATGAGGTGTTGCTTAATGGCTTGCTTGCTCAAAGTGCTTAGTGATATGCTACAAAACCCTCAACTACCTTCCCACAACCCCATATGACCTAACCCAAAAGTCAAACTTGGCCCCACCGATTCTATTTATTCGGCGCCACCGAGTTTCAGATGTCATAGCCACTGCCACAAACCCTAGCAAATCGGTTTCATTGATAGGGATCTCGGTCTCACCGAGATGGGATTGTAATCTCTCTATGTATGTCCATTACCAAAATCGGTCTCACCGAGTTTGAGCAATCGGTACTACCGAGATTACAATGCAAACCCTCTGGTTAGCTTATTACCAAAATCGGTCCCACCGAGTTTGTGTAATCGGTCTCACCGAGTTTGCCTGACCAACTCTCTGGTTAGCTTATTACCAAAATCGGTCCCACAGAGTTTGTGTAATCGGTCACACCGAGATTACGTTATGCCCTAACCCTAACCATATCGGTCCTACCGAGTTGCATCTGAGTCCCACCGAAAATCCTAACGGTCACTAGGTTTGCTGAATCGGTCCGACCGAGTTTAACCATTCGGTCCCACCGAGTTTGGCAAATTGTGTGTAACGGTTAGATTTTGTGTGGAGGCTATATATACCCCTCCACCCACTCTTCATTCGTGGAGAGAGCCATCAGAACATACCTACACTACCAATACACATTTTCTGAGAGAGAACCACCTACACTTGTGTTGAGGTCAAGATATTCCATTCCAACCATATGAATCTTGATCTCTAGCCTTTCCCAAGTTGCTTTCCACTCAAAATCTTCTTTCCACCAAATCCAAATCCTGTGAGAGAGAGTTGAGTGTTGGGGAGACTATCATTTGAAGCACAAGAGCAAGGGGTTCATCATCAACACACCATTTGTTACCTCTTGGAGAGTGGTGTCTCCTAGATTGGCTAGGTGTCACTTGGGAGCCTCCAACAAGATTGTGGAGTTGAACCAAGGAGTTTGTAAGGGCAAGGATATCGCCTACTTCGTGAAGATCTACCGCTAGTGAGGCAAGTCCTTCGTGGGCGACGACCGTGATGGAATAGACAAGGTTGCTTCTTCGTGGACCCTTCGTGGGTGGAGCCCTCCATGGACTCGCGCAACCGTTACCCTCCGTGGGTTGAAGTCTCCATCAACGTGGATGTACGATAGCACCACCTATCGGAACCACGACAAAAACATCCGTGTCTCCAATTGCGTTTGAATACTCCAAACCCTTCTCTTTACATTCTTGCAAGTTGCATGCTTTACTTTCCGCTGCTCATATACTCATTGCATGCTTGCTTGATATGTATTGTGTTTGTTAAACTTGTGCTTAAACTCCACTTAAACTTAAGAATATTAAAAACTGCAACTTTTGGCACTTAGTGTCTAATCACCCCCCTGTAGACACCTCTTCTCGATCCTTTCAATTGGTATCAGAGCTTTGGTCTCCATTGCCTTGGTTTAAACACCATTGGAGGAAGATGGATGTGTCTACTTTGGGGAGTCTTAGACATAGAGTGCCTATTCTTGATGGAGAGTATTTTCATGAGTGGAAAAATGAAATGCTTGAGATTTTCAAGGAATATCATTTGAACAAGTACATTACTAGCCCTTGTGCACCTCATGTTGATCCTCTGCACCCTACCCTAGATGAAGATATTGACATTATTCGCAATCTTAGAACTGTTGAGCTCATCATTAGAGGCTTGCCTAGAAACTTGATTAGATGTTTGCCTACTCTCAAGTGTGCCTACACCATATGGAGATTTCTTGAGGAACGATTTCCAGATTATTCCTTGAAAAATTTAGACGAAATTCTCCATAAGTCTATTGCCTTGAGTAAGATGAACTCTAGTGATCCTAGCTTTGGTGATTGTCTATTTGAGCTTACCAATCTCATGCGTGCTAAAGGAAATGTTGGAATCATTAGCGATATCATATCCAAAGCTATGAGAATTCATAAAGGTAACCATTGTGATGATCATTTATCTAATGAATTACCCTCTCTAGGAATTGATCAATCACAAGATGATGTTGAACATGGATACTATGATGAAGATGATGCTAGTGACTATGATCTTGATGATGCAATGAGGCATTTTGGTCTTATGGCAAATCTTCGCGGCTACATGGCTGGAAGAAAGGAATGGGTCCTTGATAGTGGATGTACTGATCATATGACCGGAGATAAAGATATGTTCCGCGAGCTTGCTGAAAACGACGACCCTTGAAAATATGTCACTTTTGGTGATAATTCAAAGGGTAAGGTGGTTGGCCTTGGTAAGGCGGCCATCTCACATGATAGCTCCATACAAAATGTCATGCTCATTGAATCCCTTGGATACAATTTACTTTCAATTTCTAGACTTGTGGATTTCGGTTTCAATGTCTTATTCACTGAAGTAAATTGCCAAGTTTTTGGTAGAGACAATCATAAAATGGTCTTTACCGGTATACGTAGAGTGTTGGAAATATGCCCTAGAGGCAATAATAAAAGCATTATTATTATATTTCCTTATTCATGATAATTGTCTTTATTCATGCTATAATTGTGTTATCCGGAAATCGTAATACATGTGTGAATAACAGACACCAACATGTCCCTAGTAAGCCTCTAGTTGACTAGCTCGTTGATCAACAGATAGTCATGGTTTCCTGACTATGGACATTGGATGTCATTGATAACGAGATCACATCATTAGGAGAATGATGTGATGGACAAGACCCAATCCTAAACATAGCATAAGATCGTATAGTTCGTTTGCTAGAGTTTTTCCAATGTCAAGTATCTTTTCCTTAGACCATGAGATCGTGTAACTCCCAGATACCGTAGGAGTGCTTTGGGTATACCAAACGTCACAACGTAACTGGGTGACTATAAAGGTAGACTACGGGTATCTCCGAAAGTGTCTGTTGGGTTGACATGGATCAAGACTGGGATTTGTCACTCCGTATGACGGAGAGGTATCACTGGGCCCACTCGGTAATGCATCATCATAATGAGCTCAAAGTGACAAAGTGTCTGGTCACGGGATCATGCATTACGGTACGAGTAAAGTGACTTGCCGGTAACGAGATTGAACGAGGTATTGGGATACCGACGATCGAATCTCGAGCAAGTAACATATCGATTGGCAAAGGGAATTGCATACGGGGTTGATTGAATCCTCGACATCGTGGTTCATCCGATGAGATCATCGTGGAGCATGTGGGAGCCAACATGGGTATCCAGATCCCGCTGTTGGTTATTGACCGGAGAGTCGTCTCGGTCATGTCTGCTTGTCTCCCGAACCCGTAGGGTCTACACACTTAAGGTTCGGTGACGCTAGGGTTGTGAAGATATGTATATGCAGTAACCCGAATGTTGTTCGGAGTCCCGGATGAGATCACGGACGTCACGAGGAGTTCCGGAATGGTCCGGAGGTAAAGAATTATATATAGGAAGTGCTGTTTCGGCCATCGGGACAAGTTTCGGGGTCACCGGTATTGTACCGGGACCACCGGAAGGGTCCCGGGGGTCCACCGGGTGGGGCCACCTATCCCGGGGGGCCCCATGGGCTAAAGTGGGAGGGAACCCAGCCAAAAGTGGGCTGGGGCGCCACTCCCCTAGGGCCCATGCGGCTAGGGTTGAGGGGAAACCCTAAAGGGGGCGCCCCCTTGCTTGGGGGGCAAGCCCCCCACCCTTGGCCGCCGCCCCCCCTAGGAGATTCCATCTCCTAGGGCCGGCGCCCCCCTAGCACCCCTATATATAGTGGGGGAGAGGAGGGACTTCACAGACCAGCCCCTGGCGCCTCCCTCTCTCCCCGTTACGTCTCTCTCTCGTAGTATAGGCGAAGCCCTGCTACTGTGACGCCCTGCATCCACCACCACGCCGTCGTGCTGCTGGATCTTCATCAACCTCTCCTTCCCCCTTGCTGGATCAAGAAGGAGGAGACGTCTCCCGTCCCGTACGTGTGTTGAATGCGGAGGTGCCGTCCGTTCGGTGCTTGGTCATCGGTGATTTGGATCACGTCGTGTTCGACTACATCATCACCGTTCTTTGAACGCTTCCGCACGCGATCTACAAAGGTATGTAGATGCATCCGATGACTCGTTTCTAGATGAACTCCTAGATGGATCTTGGTGAAACGAGTAGGAAAATTTTTGTTTTCTGCAACGTTCGCCAACAGTGGCATCATGAGCTAGGTCTATGCGTAGTTCTTCTTGCGCGAGTAGAACACAATTTGTTGTGGGCGTAGATTTGTCAACTTTCTTGCCGCTACTAGTCTTTTCTTGCTTCAGCGGCATTGTGGGATGAAGCGGCCCGGACCAACCTTACACGTACGCTTACGTGAGACCGGTAACACCAACTAACATGCACTAGTTGCATAAGGTGGCTGGCGGGTGTCTGTCTCTCCCACTTTAGTTGGAGCGGATTCGATGAACAGGGTCCTTATGAAGGGTAAATAGAAATTGACAAATCACATTGTGGCTTTAACGTAGGTAAGAAGTCGTTCTTGCTAGAACCCTAAATTCAGCCACGTAAAACTTGCAACATCAATTAGAGGACGTCTAACTTGTTTTTGCAGCAAGTGGTTTGTGATATGATATGGCCAAAGTTGTGATGAATGATGAATGATCTATATGTGATGTATGGGATGTTCATGCTATTGTAATAGAAATCACGACTTGCATGTCGATGAGTATGACAACCGGCAGGAGCCATAGGAGTTGTCTTTATTCTTTTATATGACCTGCGTGTCATTGAGAAATGCCATGTAAATTACTTTACTTTATTGCTAAACGCGTTAGCCATAGTAGTAGAAGTAATAGTTGGCGAGCAACTTCATGGAGACACGATGATGGAGATCATGATGATGGAGATCATGGTGTCAAGCCGGTGACAAGATGATCATGGAGCCCCAAGATGGAGATCAAAGGAGCTATGTGATGTTGGCCATATCATGTCACGTTTATTATTTGATTGCATGTGATGTTTATCATGTTTTGCATCTTGTTTACTTAGAACGACGGTAGTAAATAAGATGATCCCTCATAATAATTTCAAGAAGTGTTCCCCCTAACTGTGCACCGTTGCGACAATTCGCTATTTCAAAACACCACGTGATGATCGGGTGTTTTATTCAGACGTTCACATACAAGGGTGTAAGACAGATTTACACATGCAAACACTTAGGTTAACTTGACGAGCCTAGCATGTACAGACATGGCCTCGGAACACAGAAGACCGAAAGGTCGAGCATGAGTCGTATAGAAGATACGATCAACATGAAGATGTTCACCGATGTTGACTAGTCCGTCTCACATGATGATCGGACACGGCCTAGTTAACTCGGATCATGTAATACTTAGATGACTAGAGGGATGTCTAATCTAAGTGGGAGTTCATTAATAATTTGATTAGATGAACTTAATTATCATGAACTTAGTCTAAAATATTTTACATTATGTCTTGTAGATCAAATGGCCCATGTAGTCCTCAACTTCAACGCATTCCTAGAGAAAACCAAGCTGAAAGACGATGGCAGCAACTATACGGACTGGGTCCGGAACCTGAGGATCATCCTCATAGCTGCCAAGAAAGATTATGTCCTACAAGCACCGCTAGGTGAAGCTCCCGTCCCACCGAACCAAGACGTTATGAACGCTTGGCAGACACGTGTTGACGACTACTCCCTCGTTCAGTGCGGCATGCTTTACAGCTTAGAGCCGGGGCTCCAAAAGCGTTTTGAGAGACATGGAGCATATGAGATGTTCGAAGAGCTGAAAATGGTTTTTCAAGCTCATGCCCGGATCGAGAGATATGAAGTCTCCGATAAGTTCTTCAGCTGTAAGATGGAGGAAAATAGTTCTGTCAGTGAGCACATACTCAGTATGTATGGGTTACATAACCGCTTGTCTCAGCTGGGAGTTAATCTCCCGGATGATGCGGTCATTGACAGAATCCTCCAGTCGCTTCCACCAAGCTACAAGAGCTTTGTGATGAACTTCAACATGCAGGGGATGCAAAAGACCATTCCTGAGTTGTTCTCAATGCTGAAATCAGCGGAGGTAGAAGTCAAGAAGGAACATCAAGTGTTGATGGTCAATAAAGCCACTAAGTTCAAGAAAGGCAAGGGTAAAAAGAACTTCAAGAAGGACGGCAAGGAGGTTGCCGCGCCCGGCAAGCAAGCTGCCGGGAAGAAGCCAAAGAATGGACCCAAGCCCGAGACTGAGTGCTTTTATTGCAAGGGAAGCGGTCACTGGAAGCGGAACTGCCCTAAATACTTAGCAGACAAGAAGGCCGGCAAAACAAAAGGTATATGTGATATACATGTAATTGATGTGTACCTTACTAGTGTCCGTAGTAGCTCCGGGGTATTTGATACCGGTGCAGTTGCTCACATTTGTAACTCAAAGCAGGGGCTGCGGAATAAGCGGAAACTGGCAAAGGACGAGGTGACGATGCGCGTCTGGAATGGTTCCAAGGTCAATGTGATCGCCGTCGGCATGCTACCTCTATATCTACCTTCGGGATTAGTTTTAAACCTTAATAATTGTTATTTAGTGCCAGCTTTGAGCATGAACATTGTATTGGGATCTCGTTTAATTCGAGATGGCTACTCATTTAAATCCGAGAATAATGGTTGTTCTATTTATATGAGAGATATGTTTTATGGTCATGCTCCTATGGTGAATGGTTTATTCTTTATGAATCTCGAACGTAATACTACACATGTTCATAATGTGAGTACCAAAAGATGCAAGGTTGATAATGATAGTCCCACATACTTGTGGCACTGCCGCCTTGGTCACATAGGTGTCAAACGCATGAAGAAGCTCCATGCAGATGGACTTTTAGAGTCTCTTGATTATGAATCATTTGACACGTGCGAACCATGCCTCATGGGTAAGATGACCAAGACTCCGTTCTCAGGAACAATGGAGCGAGCAACCGACTTATTGGAAATCATACATACTGATGTGTGCGGTCCAATGAGTGTTGAGGCTCGCGGTGGCTATCGTTATGTTCTCACGCTCACTGATGATTTAAGTAGATATGGGTATATCTACTTAATGAAACACAAGTCTGAAACCTTTGAAAAGTTCAAGGAATTTCAGAGTGAGGTTGAAAATCAACGTGACAGGAAAATCAAGTTTCTACGATCAGATCGTGGAGGAGAATACTTGAGTCACGAATTTGGCACACACTTAAGAAAATGTGGAATAGTTTCACAACTCACGCCGCCTGGAACACCTCAGCGTAACGGTGTGCCCGAACGTCGTAATCGCACTCTATAAGATATGGTGCGATCTATGATGTCTCTTACCGATTTACAGCTATCTTTTTGGGGCTATGCTTTAGAGAGTGCCGCATTCACTTTAAATAGGGCTCCGTCGAAATCCGTTGAGACGACACCATATGAATTATGGTTTGGGAAGAAACCTAAGCTATCGTTTCTAAAAGTTTGGGGATGCGATGCTTATGTCAAGAAACTTCAACCTGAAAAGCTCGAACCCAAGTCGGAAAAATGCGTCTTCATAGGATACCCAGAAGAAACTATTGGGTACACCTTCTACCTCAGATCCGAAGGCAAGATCTTTGTTGCCAAGAATGGGTCCTTTCTAGAGAAAGAGTTTCTCTCGAAAGAAGTAAGTGGGAGGAAAGTAGAGCTTGATGAAGTATTACCTCTTGAACCGGAAAATGGCGCAACTCAAGAAAATGTTCCTGAGGTGCCTGCACCGACTAGAGAGGAAGTTAATGATAATGATCAAGATACTTCTGATCAAGCTCCTACTGAAATTCGAAGGTCCACAAGGACACGTTCCGCACCAGAGTGGTACGGCAACCCTGTCTTGGAAATCATGTTGTTGGACAACGGTGAACCTTCGAACTATGAAGAAGCGATGGCGGGCCCGGATTCCGACAAATGGCTAGAAGCCATGAAATCCGAGATAGGATCCATGTATGAAAATGAAGTATGGACTTTGACTGACTTGCCCGTTGAACGGCGAGCCATAGAAAATAAATGGATCTTTAAGAAGAAGACAGACGCGGATGGTAATGTGACCATCTATAAAGCTCGACTTGTCGCTAAGGGTTATCGACAAGTTCAAGGGGTTGACTACGATGAGACTTTCTCACCGGTAGCGAAGCTAAAGTCCCGAGTTTGCTATCTTTGTGGCATTGATTGGTCCGAATCATGTTAGCAATTGCTGCATTCTACGATTATGAGATATGGCAAATGGACGTCAAAACGGCATTCCTTAATGGTTTCCTTATGGAAGAATTGTATATGATGCAGCCGGAAGGTTTTGTCGAACCTAAGAATGCTGACAAGGTGTGCAAGCTCCAACGCTCGATTTATGGGCTGGTGCAAGCATCTCGGAGTTGGAACATTCGCTTTGATGAGATGATCAAAGCGTTTGGGTTTACGCAGACTTATGGAGAAGCCTGCGTTTACAAGAAAGTGAGTGGGAGCTCTGTAGCATTTCTCATATTATATGTAGATGACATACTATTGATGGGAAATGATATAGAACTCTTGGACAGCATCAAGGCCTACTTGAATAAGAGTTTTTCAATGAAGGACCTTGGAGAAGCTGCTTATATATTAGGCATCAAAATCTATAGAGATAGATCGAGACGCCTCATAGGTCTTTCACAAAGCACATACCTTGATAAGATATTGAAGAAGTTCAATATGGATCAATCTAAGAAGGGGTTCTTGCCTGTGTTACAAGGTATGAAATTGAGCTCAGCTCAATGTCCGGCCACGGCAGAAGATATAGAAGAGATGAGCGTCATCCCCTATGCATCAGCCATAGGTTCTATTATGTATGCCATGCTGTGTACCAGACCTGATGTAAACCTTGCCGTAAGTTTGGTAGGAAGGTACCAAAGTAATCCCGGCAAGGAACACTGGACAGCGGTCAAGAATATCCTGAAGTACTTGAAAAGGACTAAGGAAATGTTTCTCGTTTATGGAGGTGACGAAGAGCTCGTCGTAAAGGGTTACGTCGACGCTAGCTTCGACACAGATCTGGATGACTCTAAGTCACAAACCGGATATGTGTATATTTTGAATGGTGGGGCAGTAAGCTGGTGCAGTTGCAAGCAAAGCGTTGTGGCGGGATCTACATGTGAAGCGGAGTACATGGCAGCCTCGGAGGCAGCACATGAAGCAATATGGGTGAAGGAGTTCATCACCGACCTAGGAGTCATACCCAATGCGTCGGGGCCAATCAAAATTTTCTGTGACAACACTAGAGCTATTGCACTTGCCAAGGAGCCCAGGTTTCACAAGAAGACAAGGCACATCAAGCGTCGCTTCAACTCCATTCGTGAAAATGTTCAAGATGGAGACATAGATATTTGTAAAGTACATACGGACCTGAATGTAGCAGATCCGTTGACTAAACCTCTCCCTAGAGCAAAACATGATCAACACCAGAATTCCATGGGTGTTCGATTCATCACAATGTAACTAGATTATTGACTCTAGTGCAAGTGGGAGACTGTTGGAAATATGCCCTAGAGGCAATAATAAAAGCATTATTATTATATTTCCTTATTCATGATAATTGTCTTTATTCATGCTATAATTGTGTTATCCGGAAATCGTAATACATGTGTGAATAACAGACACCAACATGTCCCTAGTAAGCCTCTAGTTGACTAGCTCGTTGATCAACAGATAGTCATGGTTTCCTGACCATGGACATTGGATGTCATTGATAACGGGATCACATCATTAGGAGAATGATGTGATGGACAAGACCCAATCCTAAACATAGCACAAGATCGTATAGTTCGTTTGCTAGAGTTTTTCCAATGTCAAGTATCTTTTCCTTAGACCATGAGATCGTGTAACTCCCGGATACCGTAGGAGTGCTTTGGGTGTACCAAACGTCACAACGTAACTGGGTGACTATAAAGGTATACTACGGGTATCTCCGAAAGTGTCTGTTGGGTTGACACGGATCAAGACTGGGATTTGTCACTCCGTATGACGGAGAGGTATCACTGGGCCCACTCGGTAATGCATCATCATAATGAGCTCAAAGTGACCAAGTGTCTGGTCACGGGATCATGCATTACGGTACGAGTAAAGTGACTTGCCGGTAACGAGATTGAACGAGGTATTGGGATACCGACGATCGAATCTCGGGCAAGTAACATATCGATTGACAAAGGGAATTGCATACGGGGTTGCTTGAATCCTCGACATCGTGGTTCATCCGATGAGATCATCGTGGAGCATGTGGGAGCCAACATGGGTATCCAGATCCCGCTGTTGTTATTGACCGGAGAGTCGTCTCGGTCATGTCTGCATGTCTCCCGAACCCGTAGGGTCTACACACTTAAGGTTCGTGACGCTAGGGTTGTGAAGATATTAGTATGCAGTAACCCGAATTTGTTCGGAGTCCCGGATGAGATCCCGGACGTCACGAGGAGTTCCGGAATGGTCCGGAGGTAAAGATATATATATAGGAAGTGCTCAGTTTCGGCCATCGGGACAAGTTTCGGGGTCACCGGTATTGTACCGGGACCACCGGAAGGGTCCCGGGGGTCCACCGGGTGGGGCCACCTATCCCGGAGGGCCCCATGGGCTGAAGTGGAGGGAACCCAGCCCATAGTGGGCTGGGGCGCCACCCCCTAGGGCCCATGCGGCTAGGGTTGGGGGGAAACCCTAAAAGGGGGCGCCCCCTTGCTTGGGGGGCAAGCCCCCCACCCTTGGCCGCCGCCCCCCCTAGGAGATTCCATCTCCTAGGGCCGGCGCCCCCCTAGCACCCCTATATATAGTGGGGGAGAGGAGGGACTTCACAGACCAGCCCCTGGCGCCTCCCTCTCTCCCCGTTACGTCTCTCTCTCGTAGTATAGGCGAAGCCCTGCTACTGTGACGCCCTGCATCCACCACCACGCCGTCGTGCTGCTGGATCTTCATCAACCTCTCCTTCCCCCTTGCTGGATCAAGAAGGAGGAGACATCTCCCGTCCCGTACATGTGTTGAACGCGGAGGTGCCGTCCGTTCGGTGCTTGGTCATCGGTGATTTGGATCACGTCGTGTTCGACTACATCATCACCGTTCTTTGAACGCTTCCGCACGCGATCTACAAAGGTATGTAGATGCATCCGATGACTCGTTGCTAGATGAACTCCTAGATGGATCTTGGTGAAACGAGTAGGAAAATTTTTGTTTTCTGCAACGTTCCGCAACATAGAGGAGATCTTTACATTGTTGATTTCACTAAAAAGGCTCAACCTAGACCTTGCTTAATTACCAAATCTTCTAAAGGCTGGTTGTGGCATAGAAGACTAGGTCATGTTGGTATGCGAAATCTTGATAAGCTTATTAAAGGTGATCATATCCTTGGAATAAAAGATGTCATATTTGACAAGGATAGACTTTGTAGTGCTTGTCAAGCAGGGAAACAAGTTGGAGGAAGTCACCACGCGAAGAAAATCATGACCACAAGAAGACCACTCGAGCTACTTCACATGGATCTCTTTGGTCCAAATGCCTACTAGAGTCTCGGTGGTAACTCATTTGGTCTAGTCATAGTTGATGATTTTTCAAGATTTACGTGGGTGTTCTTTCTTGATGACAAATCGCAGGTCAAAAAGATCTTCAAAAACTTGGCTAGGAAGGCCCAAAATCAGTTTGACGTGAAGATCAAGAAGGTTCGGAGCGACAACGGAACGGAGTTCAAGAACGCAAATGTGGACACCTTTCTTGACGAAGAAGGGATTTCACACGAGTTCTCGGCTACGCACACACCTCAACAAAATGGAGTTGTTGAAAGGAAGAACCAGACTCTTATCGAGATGGCAAGAACGATGCTTGATGAGTACAAAACGCCAAAGCACTTGTATCTTCACAAATGGAGTACAAAACGCCAAGACTCTTATCGGTTGAGACAGCTTGTCATGCAACAAATCGCTTGTATCTTCACAAGCTACTCGGCAAGACGGCATATGAGCTCCTCACCCGTAACAAACCCCAAGTTGGATACTTTCGAGTATTCGGCTCAAAGTGCTACATTCTTGATAAGCATCGTCATTCTAAATTTGCTCCTAAATCTCATGAAGGTTTCCTACTTGGTTATGGCTCAAACTCCCACACTTACCGTGTCTACAAAAATTTCACCCGAAAGGTTGAAGAGACGGTAGATGTGAAGTTTGATGAATCTAACGGCTCGCAAGTAGAGCAATTGCCAATTGATGTAGGAGACAAAGACCCTTCGGAAGCAATTCAAGACTTGTCCATTGGCAAGATTCGTCCAACGGAAGTGAAGGAGAGTACCTTGTCCGTCCAAGTGGAAGCTTCTACCTCACGACAAGGTGAACCAAGAGTTGATACGGAAGCATCCACAATGGGACACGCCAAGATGAAGAAAACGAGGAAGCGCACCAAGATGAACATCAACAACCTCCTTCTCCACCACGACAAGAGAACGACAACGTCAACAATGAAGAAGGCCAAGAAGAAGCACAAGATGAAGAGGATGTTCCACCCCGACCCAAGCAAAAGCTTTCACAAGTTCAAGCAAGAATTGCTAAGGATCATCCCGTCGAGCAAATCTACAATGATATCCAAACCGGGAGAATCACTCGCTCTAAAACTCGTTTAGCTAACTTTTGTGAACATTACTCATTCATCTCTAGCATTGAACCTATGAAGGTTGAAGAAGCATTGGAGGATCCGGACTGGATAAACGCTATGCATGAAGAGCTACACAACTTTGAGAGAAATCAAGTGTGGACATTGGTCGAGAAGCCCGACAACAACCACAACATCATTGGTACCAAATGGGTGTTTCGCAACAAGCAAGATGAAGATGGACAAGTGGTTCGCAACAAAGCACGTCTCGTCGCCCAAGGCTACACACAAGTTGAAGGTATGGACTATGGTGAGACATATGCTCCCGTTGCTAGACTTGAGTCCATTCGCATCTTACTTGCTTATGCTAATCACCATGATATCACCTTGTACTAAATGGACATTAAAAGTGCTTTTCTAAATGGCAAAATTGAGGAGGAAGTTTATGTTAAGCAACCTCCCGGCTTCGTCAATCCTAAGAAACCTAATCATATTTACAAACTTCACAAAGCCCTTTATGGTCTTAAACAAGCTCCTAGAGCATGGTATAAATGCTTGACCAAGTTCCTTATTGAAAAAGGCTTTGAAATTGGTAAAATTGATTCTACTCTTTTTACTAAAAGGGTTAATGGAGAACTATTTGTGTGCCAAATTTATGTTGATGATATCATATTTGGTTCAACTAACCCTCATTTTAGTGAGAAGTTTGGAAAGCTAATGTCAGAGAAGTTTGAGATGTCTATGATGAGTGAACTCAAATTCTTTCTCGGTTTGCAAATCAAGCAAACTAAGGAAGGTACCTTTGTCTCTCAAATGAAGTACACCAAGGACTTATTCAAGAAGTTCAATATGCAAGAATGTAAAGGTATGACTACACCCATGCCTACTAGTGGACATCTTGATTTGACCAAAGATGGTGAACCGGTTGATCAAAAGGTTTATCGCTCTATGATTGGTTCATTGTTATATCTATGTGCCTCTTGTCCCGATACTATGCTAAGTGTGTGCATGTGTGCACGATATCAAGCTGCTCCTAAAGAGTGTCATCTTAAGGCTGTGAAAAGGATAGTGAGATACCTAATCCATACACCAAATTTTGGCATTTGGTATCCTAAGAGGTCCTCTTTTGATCTTGTTGGCTACTCCGATTCGGACTATGCCAGAGACAAGGTTGATAGAAAATCCACTTCAGGTACTTGTCAATTCCTTGGTAGATCTCTTGTGTCTTGGTCTTCCAAGAAACAAAACTCGGTATCCTTATCCACCACTGAAGCGGAATACATTGCCGCTGGTTCATGTTGTGCTCAATTACTTTGGATGACCCAAACTCTTAAAGATTATGGGATATATGTGAAACATGTTCCATTGCTATGTGACAATGAAAGTTCTATTAAGATTGCTCACAATCCTGTGCAACATTCTCGAACTAAGCATATTGAAGTTCGTCATCATTTCATTTGAGATCATGTTGCAAAAGGGGACATTAACCTTAAGCATGTTCGCACCGATAAGCAATTGGTGGATATATTCACTAAACCACTTGATGAGAAAGTGTTTTGCAGGTTGAGAGGTGAATTGAACATCATTGATGCTTCAAACTTGGAGTAGGAACTCCATTTGATACATGCGGGGCATGAGCCTATGACTAATCCTCGATATTTCTCTTATGATGATATTCATATGTCTTGGATATATTTGTACCTGGCATGTTATCTAACCCGTGTAGGTACTTGGTTGAATCTAAATCTATGAGATTGCAACTCACTCACATCTTGAGCAATCTCTACATCACCAAGTCTCTACACAATGGTGGTTGAAGACAAGGAAGCACGAAACCATTCAAACATATCCTTTGGAAAATTCTATGTTGAGTCTCATGATTGTCATTTTGGATACACAAGTGCTCTTCCTTGCAAAGCTAACCCATGTAGGTAGATGAACTCAAATTCCAAGTGGTGCTCCCAACCCTTGATGAACTACATCAACCTTGAGCAACCCACACAAGTTTAACTACAACACCACCACCCAAGGTATGTTATTCCATCTTAGAGAAGCTTTACTCCAAGTCATGAGTCAAAGCAACTCGACAAGATGTGAATACATCAAAAGGCTTAAACGAAAAATGGTAACCCCATTTTGAGCTTAAACGATGAGTATGACCTATGTTCAAGTGCTCTCACTTGACTCCTAAGTCAATATACTCTAACATAGGTGACTTTGTCGCCGACCATCTCTAGATGAAGTTCTCGTGTGTCTCTCCGTGCTTTTGTCTCTTGCATATTTGTTTCCCCTTTCAAAAACAAAAAAACAAAAAAAACTTCATCTAGAACTTTTAGTTTCTTTTCTTTCCTTTTTGTTCTGCATTTTCTGCATCCAATTCATTGCAAATCTTTTAGTAAATTCCTTGCATATCCTTGTGAGATCTTACTTGTCTAGTGAGATGAGGTGACAAGTGGTTTCACTCTAATGAACTCGGTCACACCGGTTTGTTCTCTTCGGCCCAACCAAAATCTTTTGGTGCAACCGAAGCACACAACTCGGAGTCACCGATTCCACCACAGGAAAACCAACTTGCCACTTATTCCTGATTTCTGTTTGCTCCAGCTCCACTCAATGATTCTTGTCCTCTAGCAGCATCATATTAGACATGCTGCTTTGCTCTGTGACTCGAGGACCAACCCATTTGTATCACATGTCCAGAAGAGCCCTTCTTGGAAATTGATGTCAAAGGGGGAGAGAGAGATCACATCAAAGCTTAATCCTTCCTATAGGGGGAGAAAGAGAGAATACTCAGGGGACAGAGTTTCTCAACTAGGAGAAAGTAATATCATCAAAGACCCCAGATGCTTGGTGTTCAAGAGGAGAGATGTCACATGTCTTTAAGAGGGGAAAGACATGTTTGGTTGCTTGCTTTAGCTCAAGCTCTGTTGTTTCCTTTTTTGTTGCTCTGATTTTCTGTTCCCTATCTTCTCCCAATATCCCATGCAGATCAGGGGGAGCAAGACATCTAAGGGAAGGAAATATCTGATTTTATTGCATATCTTTACCTTTGGGGACATGTCTATATCCAATGTGGTACTTAGTACTCACTCTACATGTCATCCCAGTCTTGGTTCTCTTATGGTTTCTCTTGCTTGCTCTGGCCAGTAGGTGTATCTGTGTTATTTAACCTTGTTTGCGCAGGTTCATCCCATCCTAAGCCAACTCAAGACCACAAGGTAAGTATACGCATCACAGTCATGTGAATGAGAAGTTCTTGTTGATGTACATACTGTTTGCAAGAAGGACTCATGAGCATGAAGGTACATTTCTCACCTTCACATCATTTGCTCTGATGCATATAGCCAAGATACATGTAACACATTGCTTACTCTGTCATGTTTACGCATTCACATGCTCCTATATTCAATATTCACATGATTGCATACATGTAGGGGGAGCCTATGCATGTTACATGTCTTTCCAAAGCTTTACTTGCTATTCTCTATATCTTTATCTAAAGCTTTGATGTATGTTGTCATCAATTACCAAAAAGGGGGGAGATTGAAACACAAGTGCTCCCTGGGTGGTTTTGGTAATTAATGTCAACATATCTCTTGTTGGACTAACACTTTTACCTAGTATGTTTCAGATAAGTTCAACAATGGAGTGGCATGGACTAGAGGATGTGGAACCCCTTCAAGATGCTAAGGACAAAGGATTGGCTCAAGCTTCAAGATCAAGACTCTACATTTTCTATTTTAGTGATCCAAGATCACATTGAGTCTATAGGAAAAGCCAATACTATCAAGAGGAGATGAGGTGTTGCTTAATGGCTTGCTTGCTCAAAGTGCTTAGTGATATGCTCCAAAACCCTAAACTACCTTCCCACATCCACATATTACCTAAACCAAAAGTCAAACTCGGCCCCACCGATTCTATCTATCCGGCGCCACCGAGTTTCAGATGTCATAGCCACTGCCACAAACCCTAGCAAATCGGTTTCACCGATAGGGATCTCGGTCTCACCGAGATGGGATTGTAATCTCTCTATGTATGTCCATTACCAAAATCGGTCTCACCGAGTTTGAGCAATCGGTACTACCGAGATTACAATGCAAACCCTCTGGTTAGCTTATTACCAAAATCGGTCCCACCGAGTTTGTGTAATCGGTCTCACCGAGTTTGCCTGACCAACTCTCTGGTTAGCTTATTACCAAAATCGGTCCCACAGAGTTTGTGTAATCGGTCACACCGAGATTACGTTATGCCCTAACCCTAACCATATCGGTCCTACCGAGTTGCATCTGAGTCCCACCAAAAATCCTAACGGTCACTAGGTTTGCTGAATCGGTCCGACCGAGTTTAACCATTCGGTCCCACCGAGTTTAGCAAATTGTGTGTAACGGTTAGATTTTGTGTGGAGGCTATATATACCCCTCCACCCACTCTTCATTCGTGGAGAGAGCCATCAGAACATACCTACACTTCCAATGCACATTTTCTGAGAGAGAACCACCTACACTTGTGTTGAGGTCAAGATATTCCATTCCAACCATATGAATCTTGATCTCTAGCCTTTCTTAAGTTGCTTTCCACTCAAAATCTTCTTTCCACCAAATCCAAATCCTGTGAGAGAGAGTTGAGTGTTGGGGAGACTATCATTTGAAGCACAAGAGCAAGGGGTTCATCATCAACACACCATTTGTTACCTCTTGGAGAGTGGTGTCTCCTAGATTGGCTAGGTGTCACTTGGGTGCCTCCAACAAGATTGTGGAGTTGAACCAAGGAGTTTGTAAGGGCAAGGAGATCGCCTACTTCGTGAAGATCTACCGCTAGTGAGGCAAGTCCTTCGTGGGCGACGACCGTGATGGAATAGACAAGGTTGCTTCTTCGTGGACCCTTCGTGGGTGGAGCCCTCCGTGGACTTGTGCAACCGTTACCCTCCATGGGTTGAAGTCTCCATCAACGTGGATGTACGATAGCACCACCTATCGGAACCACGACAAAAACATCCGTGTCTCCAATTGCGTTTGAATAATCCAAACCCTTCTCTTTACATTCTTGCAAGTTGCATGCTTTACTTTCCGCTGCTCATATACTCATTGCATGCTTGCTTGATATGTATTGTGTTTGTTAAACTTGTGCATAAACTCCACTTAAACTTAAGAATATTAAAAACTGCAACTTTTGGCACTTAGTGTCTAATCACCCCCCCTCTAGACACCTCTTCTCGATCCTTTCAATAGAAGATACGATCAACATGAAAATGTTCACCGATGATGATTAGTCCGTCTCACATGATGATCGGACACGGCCTAGTTGACTCGGATCATGTATCACTTAGATGACTAGAGGGATGTCTATCTGAGTGGGAGTTCATTAAATAATTTGATTAGATGAACTTAATTATCATGAACATAGTCTAAAATCTTTGCAATATGACTTGTAGATCAAATGGCCCACACTAATGTTGCCCTCAACTTCAACGCGTTCCTAGAGAAAACCAAGCTGAAAGACGATGGCAGCAACTACACGGACTGGGTCCGTAACCTGAGGATTATCCTCATAGCTACCAGGAAAGCATATGTCCTTGATGCACCTCTAGGTGAAGCACCTGTTTTCCCAGCAGAACAAGACATTATGAACGCTTGGCAGACGCGTAGTGATGATTACTCCCTGGTTCAGTGCGGCATGCTTTACAGCTTAGAACCGGGGCTCCAAAAGCGTTTTGAGCAACACGGAGCATATGAGATGTTCCAAGAGCTGAAAATGGTTTTCCAAGCTCATGCCCGGGTCGAGAGATATGAAGTCTCCGACAAGTTCTACAGTTGTAAGATGGAGGAGAATAGTTCCGTCAGCGAGCACATACTCAAAATGTCTGGGTTGCACAACCGCTTGTCTCAGCTGGGAGTTAATGTCTTGGATGATGTGGTTGTTGACAGAATCTTTCAGTCGCTCCCACCTAGCTACAATAGCTTTGTGATGAACTTCAATATGCAGGGGATGGAAAAGACCATTCATGAGGTATATTCAATGCTGAAATCAGCGGAGGTGGAAATGAAAAAGGAACATCAAGTGTTGATGGTGAATAAAACCACTAAGTTCAAGAAAGGCAAGGGTAAAAAGAACTTCAAGAAGGACGGCAAGGGAGTTGCCGCGCCCGGTAAGCAAGCTGTCGGGAAGAAGCCAAAGAATGGACCCAAGCCTGAGACTGAGTGCTTTTATTGCAAGGGAAACGGTCACTGGAAGCGGAACTGCCCCAAGTACTTAGCGGATAAGAAGGCCGGCAATACCAAAGGTATATGTGATATACATGTTATTGATGTGTACCTAACCAGTGCTCGTAGTAGCTCCTGGGTATTTGATACCGGTGTAGTTGCTCATATTTGTAACTCAAAACAGGAACTGCGGAATAAACAGAGACTGGTGAAGGACGAGGTGACGATGCGCGTCGGGAATGGTTCCAAGGTCGATGTGATCGCCGTCGGCACGCTACCTCTGCATTTACTTACGGGATTAGTTTTAAACTTCAATAATTGTTATTTAGTACCAGCTTTGAGCATGAATATTGTATCTGGATCTCGTTTAATGCGAGATGGCTACTCATTTAAATCTGAGAATAATGGTTGTTCTATTTATATGAGAGACATGTTTTATGGTCATGCCCCGCTGGTCAATGGTTTATTCTTATTTAATCCCGAATGTGATGTTACACATATTCATAGTGTGAATGCCAAAAGATGTAAGGTTGGTAATGATAGTCCCACATACTTGTGGCACTGCTGCCCTGGTCACATTGGTGTCAAACGCATGAAGAAACTCCATGCAGATGGACTTTTGGAGTCTCTTGATTATGAATCATTTGACACGTGCGAACCATGCCTCATGGGCAAAATGTCCAAGACTCCGGTCTCCGGAACAATGGAGCGAGCAACCAACTTATTGGAAATCATACATACTGATGTGTGCGGTCCAATGAGTGTTGAGGCTCATGGTGGCTATCGTTATGTTCTCACCCTCACTGATGACTTAAGTAGATATGGGTATGTCTACTTAATGAAACACAAGTCTAAGACCTTTGAAAAGTTCAAGGAATTTCAGAGTGAGGTTGAGAATCAACGTGACAGGAAAATCAAGTTCTTACGATCAGATCGCGGGGGAGAATATTTGAGTCACGAATTTGGCACGCACTTAAGGAAATGTGGAATAGTTTCACAACTCACACCGCCTGGAACACCACAGCGTAATGGTGTGTCCGAACGTCATAATCACACTCTATTGGATATGGTGTGATCTATGATGTCTCTTACCGATCTACCGCTATCATTTTGCGGTTATGCTACAAAGACTGCCACATTCACTTTAAATAGGGCTCCGTCGAAATCCGTTGAGACGACACAGTATGAATTGTGGTTTGGTAAGAAACCTAAGCTGTCGTTTCTGAAAGTTTGGGGATGCGATGCTTATGTCAAGAAACTTCAACCTGAAAAGCTCAAACCCAAATCGGAAAAATGCGTCTTCATGGGATACCCTAAAGAAACTATTGGGTATACCTTCTACCTCAGATCCGAAGGCAAGGTCTCTGTTGCCAAGAATGGATCCTTTCTAAAGAAAGAGTTTCTCTCAAAAGAAGTAAGTGGGAGGAAAGTAGAACTTGATGAAGTATTGCCTGTTGAACCGGAGAGTGGCGCAACTCAAGAAAATGTTCCTGAGGTGCCTGCACCGACTAGAGAGGGAGTTAATGATGATGATCATGAAACTTCAGATCAAGTTGCTACTGAACTTCGTAGGTCCACAAGGACACGTTCCGCACCAGAGTGGTATGGCAACCCTGTCCTGGAAATCATGTTGTTAGACAATGGTGAACCTTCGAACTATGAAGAAGCGATGGCGGGCCCAGATTCCGACAAATGGCTAGAAGCCATGAAATCCGAGATAGGATCCATGTATGAAAACGAAGTATGGACTTTGACAGACTTGCCCGATGATCGGCGAGCCATAGAAAATAAATGGATCTTTAAGAAGAAGACAGACGCGGATGGTAATGTGACCATCTATAAGGCTCGGCTTGTCGCTAAGTGTTATCGACAAGTTCAAGGGGTTGACTATGATGAGACTTTCTCACCTGTAGCGAAGCTGAAGTCCATCCGAATCATGTTAGAAATTGCCGCATTCTATGATTATGAGATATGGCAAATGGACGTCAAAACGGCATTTCTTAATGGTTTCCTTAAGGAAGAATTGTATATGATGCAGCCGGAAGGTTTTTTCGATCCTAAGAATGCTGACAAGGTGTGCAAGCTCCAACGCTCAATCTATGGGCTGGTGCAAGCCTCTCGGAGTTGGAACATTCGATTTGATGAAATGATCAAAGCGTTTGGGTTTACGCAGACTTATGGAGAAGCCTGTGTTTACAAGAAAGTGAGTGGGAGCTCTATAGCATTTCTCATATTATATGTGGATGACATACTATTGATGGGAAATGATATAAAATTCTTGGAAAGCATAAAGGCCTACTTGAACAAGTGTTTTTCAATGAAGGACCTTGGAGAAGCTGCTTATATATTAGGCATCAAGATCTATAGAGATAGACCGAGACGCCTCATTGGTCTTTCACAAAGTACGTACCTTGACAAGATATTGAAGAAGTTCAATATGGATCAGTCCAAGAAGGGGTTCTTGCCTGTATTACAAGGTATGAGATTGAGCACGGCTCAATGCCCGACCACAGCAGAAGATAGAGAAAAGATGAGTGTCATCCCCTATGCCTCGGTCATAGGGTCTATTATGTATGCCATGCTGTGTACCAGACCTGATGTAAACCTTACCGTGAGTTTGGTAGGAAGGTACCAAAGTAATCCCGGCATGGAACACTGGACAGCGGTCAAGAACATCCTTAAGTACCTGAAAAGGACTAAGGATATGTTTCTCGTTTATGGAGGTGACGAAGAGCTCGTCGTAAAGGGTTACGTCGATGCTAGCTTCGACACAGATCTGGATGACTCTAAGTCACAAACCGGATACGTGTATATTTTGAATGGTGGGGCAGTCAGCTGGTGTAGTTGCAAGAAAAGCGTCGTGGCGGGATCTACATGTGAAGCGGAGTACATGGCAGCCTCGGAGGCAGCACAAGAAGCAGTCTGGATGAAGGATTTCATTACCGACCTAGGAGTTATTCCCAATGCGTCGGGCCTGATGACTCTCTTCTGTGACAACACTGGAGCTATTGCCCTTGCCAAGGAGCCCAGGTTTCACAGGAAGACCTGGCATATCAGGCGTCGCTTCAACTCCATTCGTGAAAATGTTCAAAATGGAGACATAGATATTTGTAAAGTGCATACGGACCTGAATGTCGTAGATCCGTTGACTAAACCTCTTCCTCGAGCAAAACATGATCAACACCAGAACTCTATGGGTGTTTGATTCATCACAATGTAACTAGATTATTGACTCTAGTGCAAGTGGGAGACTGTTGGAAATATGCCCTAGAGGCAATAATAAAATGGTTATTATTATATTTCTGTGTTCATTACAATTGTCTATTGTTCATGCTATAATTGTGTTATCCGGAAATCGTAATACATGTGTGAATACATAGACCACAACATGTCCCTAGTGAGCCTCTAGTTAACTAGCTCGTTGATCAATAGATGGTTATGGTTTCCTGACCATGGACATTGGATGTCATTGATAACGGGATCACATCATTACGAGAATGATGTGATGGACAAGACCCAATCCTAAGCATAGCGCAAGATCGTGTAGTTCGTCTGCTAAAGCTTTTCTAATGTCAAGTATCTTTTCCTTAGACCATGAGATTGTGCAACTCCCGGATACTGTAGGAATACTTTGGGTGTGCCAAACGTCACAACGTAACTGGGTGACTATAAAGGTGCACTACGGGTATCTCCGAAAGTGTCTGTTGGGTTGGCACGAATCGAGAATGGGATTTGTCACTCCGTATGAATGGAGAGGTATCTCTGGGCCCACTCGGTAAGACATCATCGTAGTGAGCTCAATGTGACTAAGGGTTGGTCACAGGATGATGTGTTACGGAACGAGTAAAGTGACTTGCCGGTAACGAGATTGAACGAGGTATTGGGATACCGACGATCGAATCTTGGGCAAGTAACGTACCGATTGACAAAGGGAATTGCATATGGGATTTCTTGAATCCTCGACATCGTGGTTCATCTGATGAGATCATCGTGGAACATGTGGGAGCCAACATGGGTATCCAGATCCCGCTGTTGGTTATTGGCCGGAGAGTTGCCTCGGTCATGTCTACATGGTTCCCGAACCTGTAGGTTCTACACACTTAAGGTTCGATGACGCTAGGGTTATTAGGAAGACTTGTATGTGATTACCGAATGTTGTTCGGAGTCCCGGATGAGATCCCAGACATCACGAGGAGTTCTGGAATGGTCCAGAGGTGAAGATTTATATATGGGAAGTTGTCATACGGTCACCGGAAAGGTTGGGGGGCATATCGATATTGTACCGGGGCTACCGAACGGGTTCCGGGGGTCCACCGGGAGGGGCCACCTCTCTCGGAGGGCCTCATGGGCCGTAGAGGAAAGGTAACCAGCCCCAAGTGGGTTGGGCGCATCCCCCCTTGGGCCCATGCGCCTAGGGTTGGGGGGGAACCCTAGAGGGGGCGCCTCCCTTGCTTGGGGGGCAAGTCCCTCCCCTTGGCAGCCTCCCCTCTAGATCTCATCTAGAGGGGGCCGGCCCCCTTCCTCCTTCCCCTATAAATAGAGGGGGAAAGGGGAGGGCTGCACACCACATCAAAGGCGCATCCCCTCCCCTCCCCAACACCTCTCCTCCTTCGTTAAGTGCTTGGCGAAGCCCTGCCCGAGTACTGCCGCTCCTCCACCACCACGTCGTCGTGCTGCTGTTGGAGCTCTCTTCCTCAACCTCTCCCTCCTCCTTGCTGGATCAAGGCGCGGGAGACGTCTCCGCTCCGTACGTGTGTTGAACGCGGAGGTGCCGTCCGTTCGGCGCTAGGTTCATCGGTGATTTGGATCACGACGAGTACGACTCCATCAACCCCGTTCCCTTGAACGCTTCCGCTCGCGATCTACAAAGGCATGTAGATGCACTCCTCTCCATCTCGTTGCTAGATGACTCCATAGATTGATCTTGGTGATGCGTAGAAAATTTTAAATTTCTGCTACGATCCCCAACAGTATATTCCAGTGATGGGCTTCCTCAAAATGCCCTAGGTCTTCGTGAGCAAGCGAGTTGGATGCACAGCCACATAGTGTCTTTTGTTGAGATTTCATACACTTATAGCTCTAGTGCATCTGTTGCATGGCAATGCCTACTCACTCACATTGATATCTATTGATGGGCATCGCCATAGCCCATTGATACGCCTAGTTGATGTGAGACTATCTTCTCCTTTTTGTCTTCTCCACAACCACCAGTCTATTCCACCTATAGTACTATGTCCATGGCTCACGCTCATGTATTGCGTGAAGATTGAAAAAGTTTGAGAACATCAAAAGTATTTAACAATTGCTGGGCTTGTCATCGGGGTTGTGCATGATTTAAATATTTTGTGTGATGAAGATAGAGCATAGCCAGGCTATATGATTTTGTAGGGATAACTTTCTTTGGCCATGTTATTTTGAGAAGACATAATTGCTTGGTTTATATGCTTGAAGTACTATTGTTTTTATGTCAATATTAAAATTTTGTCTTGAATCTTTCGGATCTGAATATTGATGCCACAATAAAGAAAATTACATTGAAAATTATGTTAGGTAGCATTCCACATCAAAAATTCTGTTTTTTATCATTTACCTACTCGAGGACGAGCAGGAATTAAGCTTGGGGATGCTGATACGTCTCCAACGTATCTATAAATTTTGATCGTTCCATGCTATTATATTATCTGTTTTGGATGTTTAATGGGCTTTAATATGCACTTTTCTATTATTTTTGGGACTAACCTATTAACCGGAGGCCGAATGCCAGTTGTTTTTTCTATCTCAGTGTTTCATAGAAAAGGAATATCAAACAGAATGAAACCTTCGCGAGGATCTTTTTTGGAACAAATGCAATCCAGGAGACTTGGAGTGGAGGTCAAGGAAGCAACGAGGAGGCCACGAGGTAGGGCGGCTCGCTCAGGGGGGCCAGGCGTGCCCCCCACCCTCGTGGGCCCCTCATAGCTCCCCCGATCTACTTCCTTCTCCTATATATACTCTTATACTCTGAAAACATCCAGGGGAGCCACGAAACCACTTTTCCACCGCTGCAACCTTCTGTACCCGTGAGATCCCATCTGGGGACCTTTTCCGGTGATCTGCCGGAGGGGGATTCGATCACGCATGACTTCTACATCAACACCATAGCCTCTCTGATGATGTGTGAGTAGTTTACCACCAACCTTCGGGTCCATAGTTATTAGCTAGATGGCTTCTTCTCTCTCTTTGGATCTCAATACAAAGTTCTCCTCGATGTTCTTGGAGATCTATTCAATGTAATTCTTTTTGCGGTGTGTTTGCCGAGATCCGATGAATTGCGGGTTTATGATTAAGATTTTCTATGAACAATATTTGATTCTTCTCAAAATTCTTATATGCACGATTTGTTATCTTTGCAAGTCTCTTTGAATTATCAGTTTGGTTTGGCCTACTAGATTGATCTTTCTTGCATTGGGAGAAGTGCTTAGCTTTGGGTTCAATCTTGCAGTGTCCTTTCCCAGTGACAATAGGGGCAGCAAGGCACGTATTGTATTGTTGCCATCGAGGATAAAAAGATGGGGTTTATATCATATTGCTTGAGTTTATCCCTCTACATCATGTCATCTTGCCTAATGCGTTACTCTGTTCTTATGAACTTAATACTCTAAATGCATGTTGGATCGCGGTCGATGTGTGGAGTAATAGTAGTAGATGAAGAATCGTTTCAGTCTACTTGACACGGACGTTATGCCTATGTTCATGATCATGCCTAGATATTCTCATAACTATGCTCTTTTCCATCAATTGCTTGAGAGTAATTTTTCCACCCACGGTAATATATGATATCTTGAGAAAAGCCACTAGTGAAACCTATGGCCCCTGGGTCTACTTTACATCATATAAGTTTCCGATCTACAATTCTAGTTTACTATTTATTTTGCAATCTTTACTTTTCAATCTATACAACAAAAATGCCAAAAATATTTATCTTATTATCTTTATCAGATCTCACTTTTGCAAGTGGTCGTGAAGGGATTGACAATACCTTTATCGCGGTGGTTGGAAGGTTCTTATTTGTTTGTGCAGGTACTAGGCGACTTGCGTGTAGTCTCGTACTCGATTGATACCATAGTTCTCAAAAACTGAGGGAAATACTTACGCTACTTTGCTGCATCATCATTTCCTCTTCAAGGGAAAACCAACGCATGCTCAAGAGGTAGCACCCGGCTTGGCTCGGGGGTGTCCAGCGTGAAGCCATAGGCAGCGTTGCACTCTAGCTGAGCAGAGTCCAGGCGACGCTGCATGGCAGCGAGCATCTCGGTGAGGTCCAGCGGGCGCCAGCGGTCCTCCTCGAGCCGAGTCCAGGCCTCGGCGACATTGGAGGCATCGATCTCGATTCTGATGGGAACGCGGAGACTCTGTATCATGGTGCGTAGCGGGTTGGGCGAGCCGGCCCACTCCGCTGCAGCCTTGGCTTCGACGGCCTTCCTCGCGCGCGTTGGATGAGGAGGAGGCGCCGGTTTCGGTGACGAAGACCTCCACGTAGAGGTCCATTGCCCTGGCAGAAGCGTTGCTGCCGAGGGAAAGGGGGGAGTCGGAAAAGTCTAGTATCTCGCTTGGGTACTGGTCGGTCGCAGGCGCATCGGAGATGCGCAACGCGGCGAAGGAGGCGTCGATTGCGTCGAGGACATCGTCCGCCAGCGTGACTGGCTCATCGGAGTCGGAGAGGAGCCCCGTCTGAAGCATGCTCCCGGCTAGGACCTCGAGCTGCCCCACGGTGGGCGCCAACTATCATGGTGGGCGCACGGCAGATACCAAGGGATGGCTAAAGATAGGAGGAGGCTCGAGGGCACTGGTGGGCTCCAGAGGCGAGGTCGGCATGAGCGAGCGCGGGACGCAAGACATACCCAAGTTCAGGGCTCTTCGGAGAGATAACACCCCTAGTCCTGCCTAGTGTAGTTGATGTGTATCAGTACAAAGTTGCTCCTAAAGCTGTATGGAGGAAGAAGGAAGGCAGACCAAGGCTTAGGCTGCTCCCTCTCCTTGGGTGTGGCTTGATGTGTGTGTCAGTGAGTGAGTGATCACGCGTCCCTCCATGCATGAGGGCTCCTAGGGGGTTTTATAGGTCAACCCCCCAAGGGTACAATGGTAATGCTACAAGGTCGTGGGGCCGGGTTGTCATTATCTGGGAAGCCGGCGCTGGGACCCACCGGGGTCAGGGCTCGCCGGGTTCTCTGGGTGCGGGGCCCGCTGGGTACGAGGGCACTATTGGCCGTCTTGTCGATCGTCAGGGAGTGGCCGGGTTGAGTCAGCTACAGTGGCGCTCCGTCAGGTCGCCGCTTGTTGGCGTCATTGGTGACGATGGTTGCACTATTGCCACGCCGGGCCTGGTCAGCGGGTAGGTGGGGCACTGTTGCCATGCCCAGGCTGACCAGAGGCATGGGCGGGGCACTGTTGCCTCGGTCATCAGTATATGGAGACTCGTCCCATCGTACGGCTGGGATGGGACAGGAGCTGACCCGTGGCCGGGTTGTGGATCGCGCCAAGGGTGGAGCTGGCTTGTTGGAGAAGTCTTGATGTGCCGGGTTCAGCTGTCTTGAGCTGGTTGTTGGGGCCAAGTTGAGGAGTCCGGCTGGGTTGAGAAGTTCGGCCGGGTCGAGGGACCCGACCAAGCATGAGCCGTCTTGAGGGGCGTTGCTGGCCCCGTTGTTTTTGAAAAGGATCCGGGTTCCGTTGCCTGCCTAGGATTCATCCCCCCGACAATGCTCGACGTCTAGAACAATGTGATGGCTTGTCACCGTCGGGGGCTTCATGGTTACATGAGGTTCCTTCTATAGACAATGGTTCAAGTTTGTCACACTGTTGTTGAAGAATCTGTAATACGAATCTGATCATCTCTCTCATAGTTAAATAAACAGAGCATGGCCTGCAATCCTGGATTTGGTGATACAACAAACTTTTTATGCCTTTTCGCATGTTAAACCTCCATACGAGGCTGTTTCCTAAGACCATCTACATAGGTGTTTTGTCATAGGATGGCGCATTGTAGAGTGCTAAAATCATTTTCTGTTGCTAGTTTGTGTCAGTTTTTTTCCTTATTTGAAAATGTAGTTTTTTCTTTAGCGGCGTATTTGGATTAATTGGGTGGATTCTAGTCACCATGTTGTTTTGGTGATTCTTATATTACAGAGATTTCAATTGGCCTTTCTGAGCGAACTAATGCCATCTCTCACAACAACATTTTTTACGGGCAAAAAAACTAGCCACCGATGAAATAGGGCATGTGTGGTCATTCAGACCCTTGAGCTTTTTGATGCCATGCATGTCGTATATTTCAGCACTAGAGCCTGCGATGGGAAAGCTTCTACTACCCTCACAACTTCACTTGGCAAGCTACGTTGTGAGTAAAAAGCTTCAAAATGAACTTCTGAGCAAGATGACTCGGGAAAATTTTCACATAGGAGGCATATCGATTAAACATGATCATGCAGATAAAAAGGCATGCCATGAACGCATCACAAATAATACAAGTACGTGTGTATCACGGGTTAAGTCGGGTCCAAACTAGTACATGCTAGTATGGAAGGTTGTTTAGGTAGAACATATACATTCTAGGCGATGTACATGTGTTGATGCACCTCTCATGGTGTGGGCCTTCCTGCTTGCACACATTGAGCGTCATCGGTGAGGCTAGGTGTTCACCCTGATCCTTGGAGACGGAATTGGTCGTGGACACGAGCCTTACCACAGACTATGAGAATGACATTGATTTCATCAAGGACATTGGCATAGACACATGCTTGTACTCGGGTGAAGGCGGAACACAAACAGTCTTGGCGCTTGGCATCTGACAAATCTGCCGACAGCACTGGTTCTTCTCAAACGGGATCATCTTGCCCAAGCGGACGTTGACGCACACTTTGAGAGCAATTTCATCGCTCAACTTGCTCTGTCCGCTGACGGGGGATGATGGCGGTGCCTGTGCTAGCGAAGGTGGTAGGTCATCACCATGTGCATTGTCTTAAGACATAGCTAGGAGGATTGCCATGAGAAGGGGGCCACAAGAGGATTTTATGGCTTTGGTGTTAGTGGTCCCCATTGTCGCTGATGCTTGCTTGTTGTGTGGGTGAGCGGATGAATGCTTGTGCATGTGCAGACTTGGAACATATCAATTTAAAGGACGCATGTGAAATTGTTTGGCAAGGCGATTAGTCCTCGCATGTATAGATTACGACCCATCATGTCTCATGCCAAATAATAGTATATTTTAGGCCGTTCATGTAATGTGGTATCAGACAAATTTAGTTCTTTTCTAAGGTCTTAATTAATACAACCGTACAATAAGAAATTATGCTTCTGTACCAAACGTGCATGAGCGTGCAATTGAGGAATGTCCACATTCTCACAGTTTTTCATGATTTTCTTTGAGAAATTATCTAAAAGTTTACGGTGTATATAAAAATAAATAAATAATAAGTATAGAGTTATGACATAATTTCATAATGCAGCATGCCTAACTTGAGTATGAAGTAGAATGAACTACTAGGTAGCAAACACATCCATGCGTGTCCACTAACAAGATCAAACTATTTGATATCCTCGAAAGCTAAAATGAGGACCCATTCTTAAATATTTTAGGTGGATATGAGCAAGTAAAGATTGGGCCACAAATATCTTCCAATACGTTCCACAAGTGTAAGTCGCCTTATCTTCTTGAAGGATGAATATAGATTTTTTTTCTCCATGATTATGAAAACCCTTGCGCTTGGTCAGCAGAATTCCGTCACACGTCAAGTCCAACACATGCGCATAGGGAATTACAATGGTGATCCTTGTGACTAGTAGTTAAGGTATCCTACATGAATAACATTCATCTTAGATCATGTGGTGACTTGCTCAAAACCAACAAGTTGATAGTGAAAAGTGTCCTTGGAAGCATGAGCCAAAAAATGAGTGAATTTGGATACCATAAATTTAATTGTTTATTGGTGTAGTTGTACTCAATGCTTACAACACAAAGTCGCCACTACTAGGGAAAACGCTAGTAGTAGCACTTGTTTTATAGGTAGCAGTAGCGCTTGTACAAGAGCTACTAGTAAGGTGCTATAGCTAAATGGTAGCAGTAGCGCTGGAAAGCGAGCGCTACTACTATACCTAGTTAGCAGTAGCGCTTTGTATGGCAAAGCGCTACTGATAATAGTAAGTAGCAGTAGCATTTCTTTTGAAAGCGCTGCTGCTAACTTTTCCTGTATTTTTTGAAATTGCAGCTTATTGTCGCTGTAGGTTTTATATACAGTACTTTCATCATATGATTTTATGACCATGATAAGTTATTATATATAACAATGTGTGAAATGAACATGGATTAGATTCAAGTGGAGAACATGGATTAGATTCAAGTGGAGGCAACATGTGGTGCATGTACAAAGTACTACTAATCCAAACTTGATCTAGTTTGGATTAGTAGTACTTTCGATGTCACCACATGTTGCCTCCACTTGAATCTAATCCATGTTCATTTCACCCACTGATATATATATATATAATAACTCATCATGATCATATAAAAACTTAGCTTCATTCATCATCGATCATAATAATAAATAACTCATCATTGGCATCATAATAACAAGTCCTACTCATCATCATACAACTTCTACTCGTTATCATAATAACAAGTCATACTCATCATCATCATAGTCATCTAACCAGCCCTACCTAATTGTTCTTAGCACATGATCATGAGTATTATCTAGGACCTAAATACCCTCTCTAAGGTAAAATAGCATAAAACAAGATAAGCCCTGACTCTCCATTATGGAGAATGGAGATTATCGTGTCTCCAATTCTTACGCTTCGCACAATGTTGCTTCCCAGTAGCTCCCTACGATTGACCATACATTTTTTCCAATCTTTAATTATCATGTCTTCATTGTTGGGTTTCGTAGTAATTTCAAAAAATTTCCTGCGCACACGCAAGATCATGTGATGCATAGCAACGAGAGGGGAGAGTGTTGTCTACGTACCAACGCAGACCGACTGCGGAAGCGATCACACAACGTAGAGGAAGTAGTCGTACGTCTTCACGATCCAACCGATCAAGCACCGAAACTACGGCACCTCCGAGTTTGAGCACACGTTCAGCTCGATGACGATCCCCGGACTCCGATCCAGCAAAGTGTCGGGGAAGAGTTCCGTCAGCACGATGGCGTGGTGACAATCTTGATGAACTACAGCAGCAGGGCTTCGCCTAAACTCCGCTACAGTATTATCGAGGAATATGGTGGCAGGGGGCACCGCACACGGCTAAGGAATAGATCACGTGGATCAACTTGTGTGTTTCTGGGGTGCCTCTGCCTCAGTATATAAAGGAGCCAAGGGGGGAGGGGGCGCCGGCCAAGGAGGAGGGCGCAGGAGGAGTCCTACTCCTTCCGGGAGTAGGACTCCCCTCCAATCCTATTCCAACTAGGATTCCCCAAAGGGGGAAAGAGGGAGAGGGGGGCCGGCCACCTTCTCCTAGTCCTAATAGGACTAGGGGAGGGGAAAGTGGCGCAGCCACCTTGGGCTGCCCCTTTCTCCTTTCCACTAAGGCCCATGAAGGCCCATATGGCTCCCGGGGGGTTCCGGTAACCTCCCGGTAACCCGGTAAAATCCCGATTTCACCCGGAACACTTCCGATGTCCAAACATAGGCTTCCAATATATCAATCTTTACGTCTCGACCATTTTGAGACTCCTCGTCATGTCCGTGATCACATCCGGGACTCCGAACAACCTTCGGTACATCAAAATGCATAAACTCAAAATATAACTGTCATCGTAACCTTAAGCGTGCGGACCCTACAGGTTCGAGAACAATGTAGACATGACCGAGACACGTCTCCAGTCAATAATCAATAGCGGGACCTGGATGCCCATATTGGCTCCTACATATTCTACGAAGATCTTTATCGGTCAGACCGCATAACAACATACGTTGTTCCCTTTGTCATCGGTATGTTACTTGCCCGAGATTCGATCGTCGGTATCCAATACCTAGTTCAATCTCGTTACCGGCAAGTCTTTTTACTCGTTCCGTAATACATCATCTCACAACTAACATATTAGTTGTAATGCTTGCAAGGCTTATGTGATGTGTATTACCGAGAGGGACCAGAGATACCTCTCCGACAATCGGAGTGACAAATCCTAATCTCGAAATACGCCAACCCAACAAGTACCTTCGGAGACACCTGTAGAGCACCTTTATAATCACCCAGTTACGTTGTGACGTTTGGTGGCACACAAAGTGTTCCTCCGGTAAACGGGAGTTGCATAATCTCATAGTCATAGGAACATGTATAAGTCATGAAGAAAGCAATAGCAACAAACTAAACGATTGTGTGCTAAGCTAACGGAATGGGTCAAGTCAATCACATCATTCTCCTAATGATGTGATCCCGTTAATCAAATGACAATTCATGTCTATGGTTAGGAAACATAACCATCTTTGATCAACGAGCTAGTCAAGTAGAGGCACACTAGTGACACTCTGTTTGTCTATGTATTCACACACATGTATTATGTTTCCGGTTAATACAATTCTAGCATGAATAATAAACATTTATCATGATATAAGGAAATAAATAATAACTTTATTATTGCCTCTAGGGCATATTTCCTTTAGTCTCCCACTTGCACTAGAGTCAATAATCTAGTTCACATCGCCATGTGATTTAATACCAATAGTTCACATCACCATGTGATTAACACCCATAGTTCACATCGACATGTGACCAACACCCAAAGGGTTTACTAGAGTCAATAATCTAGTTCACATTGCTATCTGATGAACACCCAATGAGTACTAAGGTATGATCATGTTTTGCTTGTGAGAGAAGTTTAGTCAACGGGTCTGCCACATTCAGATCCATAAGTATTTTCAAATTTCTATGTCAACAATGCTCTGCATGGAGCTACTCTAGCTAATTGCTCCAACTTTCAATATGTATCCAGATTGAGATTTAGAGTCATCTGGATCAGTGTCAAAATTTGCATCGATGTAACCCTTTACGACGAACCTTTTTGTCACCTCCATAATCGAGAAACATATCCTTATTCCACTAAGGATAATTTTGATCGCTGTCTAGTGATCTACTCCTAGATCACTATTGTACTCCCTTGCCCAAAACAGTGTAGGGTATACAATAGATTTGGTACACAGCATGGCATACTTTATAGAACCTATGGCCAAGGCATAGGGAATGACTTTCATTCTCTTTCTATCTTCTGTCGTGGTCGGGCTTTGAGTCTTACTCAATTTGACACCTTGTAACACAGGCAAGAACTCTTTCTTTGACTGTTCCATTTTGAACTACTTCAAAAACTTGTCAAGGTGTGTACTCATTGAAAACTTATCAAGCGTCTTGATCTATCTCTATAGATCTTGATGCTCAATATGTAAGCAGCTTCACCGAGGTCTTTCTTTGAAAAACTCCTTTCAAACACTCCTTTATGCTTTGCAGAATAATTCTACATTATTTCCGATCAACAATATGTCATACACATATACTTATCAGAAATGTTGTAGTGCTCCCACTCACTTTCTTGTAAATACAGGCTTCACCACAAGTCTGTATAAAACTATATGCTTTGATCAACTTATCAAAGCGTTTATTCCAACTCCGAGAGGCTTGCACCAGTCCATAAATGGATCGCTGGAGCTTGCACACTTTGTTAGCTCCCTTTGGATCGACAAAACCTTCTGGTTGCATCATATACAACTCTTCTTCTAGAAATCCATTCAGGAATGCAGTTTTGACATCCATCTGCCAAATTTCATAATCATAAAAAGCGGCAATTGCTAACATGATTCGGACAGACTTAAGCATAGATACGAGTGAGAAACTCTCATCGTAGTCAACACCTTCAACTTGTCGAAAACCTTTTTGAGACAATTCTAGCTTTGTAGATGGTAACACTACTATCAGCATCCTTCTTCCTCTTGAAGATCCATTTAATCTCAATGGCTCGCCAGTCATTGGGCAAGTCAATCAAAGTCCATACTTTGCTCTCATACATGGATCTCATCTCAGATTTCATGGCCTCCAGCCATTTCGCGGAATTTGGGCTCATCATCGCTTCCTCATAGTTCGTAGGTTCATCATGGTCAAGTAACATGACCTCCAGAACAGGATTACTGTACCACTCTGGTGCGGATCTCACTCTGGTTTACCTACGAGATTCGGTAGTAACTTGATCTGAAGTTACATGATCATCATCATTAGCTTCCTCACTAATTGGTGTAGTAGTCACGGGAACAGATTTCTGTGATGAACTACTTTCCAATAAGGGAGCAGGTACAGTTACCTCATCAAGTTCTACTTTCCTCCCACTCACTTCTTTCGAGAGAAACTCCTTCTCTAGAAAGGATCCATTCTCAGCAATGAATAGCTTGCCTTCGGATCTGTGATAGAAGGTGTACCCAACATTTTCTTTTGGGTATCCTATGAAGATCTACTTCTCCGATTTGGGTTCGAGCTTATCAAGTTGGAACTTTTTCACATAAGCATCGCAGTCCCAAACTTTAAGAAACGACAGCTTAGGTTTCTCGCCAAACCACAGTTCATACGGTGTCGTCCCAACGGATTTAGATGGTGCCCTATTTAACGTGAATGTAGCTGTCTCTAATGCATAACCCCAAAACGATAGTGGTAATCGATAAAAGACATCATAGATCGCACCATATCTAATAAAGCACGGTTACGATGTTCGGACACACCATTACACTGTGGTGTTCCAGGTGGCGTGAGTAGTGAAACTATTTCACATTGTTTTAACTGAAGGCCAAACTCGTAACTCAAATATTGTACTTCTACGATCATATCGTAGAAACTTTTATTTTTGTTACGATGATTCTCCACTTCACTCTGAAATTCTTTGAACTTTTCAAATATTTCAGACTTGTGTTTCATCAAGTAGATATACTCATATCTGCTCAAATCATCTGTGAAGATCAGAAAATAATGATACCTCTCGTGAGCCTCAATATTCATCAGACCACATACATCAGTATGTATGATTTCCAACAAATCTGTTGCTCGCTCCATTGTTCCGGAGAATGGAGTCTTAGTCATCTTGCCCATGAGGCATGGTTCGCAAGCATCAACTGATTCATAATCAAGTGATTCCAAAAGCCCATCAGCATGGATTTTCTTCATGCGCTTTACACCAATATGACCTAAACGGCAGTGCCACAAATAAGTTGCACTATCATTATTAACTTTGCATCTTTTGGCTTCAATATTATGAAAATGTGTATCACCACGATCGAGATCCAACAAACCATTTTCATTGGGTGTATGACCATAGAAGGTTTTATTCATGTAAATAGAACAACAATTATTTTCTAACTTACATGAATAACCGTATTGCAATAAACATGATCCAATCATATTTATGCTCAACGCAAACACCAAATAACATTTATTTAGGTTCAACACTAATCCCGAAAGTATAGGGAGTGTGCGATGATGATCATATCAATCTTGGAACCACTTCCAACACACATCGTCACTTCACCCTTAACTAGTCTCTGTTTATTTTGCAACTCCCATTTCGAGTTACTACTCTTAGCAACTGAATCAGTATCAAATACCGAGGGGTTGCTATAAACACTAGTAAAGTACACATCAATAACATGTATATCAAATATACCTATGTTCACTTTGCCATCCTTCTTATCCGCCAATTACTTGAGGTAGTTCCGCTTCCAATGACCAGTCCCTTTGCAGTAGAAGCACTCAGTTTCAGGCTTAGGTCCAGACTTGGGTTTTTTCACTTGAGCAGCAATTTGTTTGTCGTTCTTCTTGAAGTTCCTCTTTCTTCCCTTTGTCCCTTTACTTGAAACTAGTGGTTTTACCACCAACACTTGATGCTTTTCTTGATTTCTACCTTCGTCGATTTCAGCATCACGAAGAGCTTGGGAATCATTTCCGTTATCCCTTGCATATTATAGTTCATCACGAAGTTCTACTAACTTGGTGATGGTGACTAGGGAATTCTGTCAATCACTATTTTATCTGGAAGATTAACTCCCACTTGATTCAAGCGATTGTAGTACCCAGACAATCTGAGCACATGCTCACTGCTTGAGCTATTCTCCTCCATCTTTTAGCTATAGAACTTGTTGGAGACTTCATATCTCTCAACTCGGGTATTTACTTGAAATATTAACTTTAACTCCTGGAACATCTCATATGGTCCATGACGTTCAAAACGTCTTTGAAATCCCGATTCTAAGCTGTTAAGCATGGTGCACTAAACTATCAAGTAGTCATCATATTGAGCTAGCCAAACGTTCATAAAGTCTACATCTACTCCTGCAATAGATCAGTCACCTAGCGGTGCATCAAGGACATAATTCTTCTGTGCGGCAATGAGGATAAACCTCAGATCACGGACCTAGTCCGCATCATTGCTACTATCATCTTTCAACTTAGTTTTCTCTAGGAACACATATAAAACATAGGGAAGCAATAACGCGAGCTATTGATCTACAACATAGATATGCAAATACTATCAGGACTAAGTTCATGATAAATTAAAGTTCAATTAATCATATTACTTAAGAACTCCCACTTAGAAAGACATCCCTCTAATCTTCTAAGTGATCACGTGATCCAAATCAACTAAACCATAACCGATCATCACGTGAAATGGAGTAGTTTTCAATGGTGAACATCACTATGTTGATCATATCTACTATATGATTCACGCTCGACCTTTCGGTCTCAGTGTTCCGAGGCCATATCTGCATATGTTAGGCTTGTCAAGTTTAACCTGAGTATTCTGCGTGTGCAAAACTGGCTTGAACCCATTGTAGATGGACGTGGAGCTTATCACACCCGATCATCACGTGGTGTCTGGGCATGACAAACTTTGGCAACGGTGCATACTCAGGGAGAACACTTTTTATCTTGAAATTTAGTGAGAGATCATCTTATAAAGCTACCGTCGAACTAAGCAAAATAAGAAGCATAAAAGATAAACATCACATGCAATCAAAATATGTGACATGATATGGCCATCATCATCTTGTGCCTTTGATCTCCATCTCGAAAGCATCGTCATGATTTCCATCGTCACCGGCATGACACCATGATCTCCATCATCTTGATCTATATCAATGTGTCGTCACATGGTCGTCTCGCCAACTATTGCTCTTGCAACTATTGCTATCGCATAGCGATAAAGTAAAGCAATTATTTGGCGCTTGCATCTTATGCAATAAAGAGACAACCATAAGGCTTCTGCCAGTTGCCGATAACTTCAACAAAACATGATCATCTTATACAACAACTTATATCTCATCACGTCTTGACCATATCACATCACAACATGCCCTGCAAAAACAAGTTAGGCGTCCTCTACTTTGTTGTTGCAAGTTTTACGTGGCTGCTACGGGCTTAGCAAGAACCGTTCTTACCTACGCATCAAAACCACAACGATAGTTTGTCAAGTTGGTGTTGTTTTAACCTTCGCAAGGACCGAGCGTAGCCACACTCGGTTCAACTAAAGTTGGAGAAACTGACACCCACTAGTCAACTGTGTGCATAGCACGGCGGTAAAACCAGTCTCGCGTAAGCGTACGCGTAATGTCGGTCTGGGCCGCTTCATCCAACAATACCGCCAAAACAAAGTATGACATGCTGGTAAGCAGTATGACTTATATCGCCCACAACTCACTTGTGTTCTACTCGTGCATATGACATCTACGCATAAAACCTGGCTCGGATGCCACTGTTGGGAACGTAGTCATTTCAAAAATTTCCTACGCACACGCAAGATCATGGTGATGCATAGCAACGAGAGGGGAGAGTGTGTCCACGTACCCTCGTAGACCGAAAGCGGAAGCGTTAGTACAACGCGGTTGATGTAGTCGTACGTCTTCATGATCCGACCGATCAAGTACCGAACGCACGGCACCTCCGAGTTCTACACACGTTCAACTCGATGACGTCCCTCGAACTCCGATCCAGCCGAGTGTTGAGGGAGAGTTTCGTCAGCATGACGGCGTTGTGACGATGATGATGTTCTGCCGACGCAGGGCTTCGCCTAAGCACCGCTACGATATGATCGAGGTAGATTATGGTGGAGGGGGGCACCGCACACGGCTAAGAGATCAAGAGATCAATTGTTGTGTCTTTGGGGTGCCCCCTGCCCCCGTATATAAAGGAGTGGAGGAGGGGGAGGGCCGGACCTCTCTATGGCGCGCCCTAGGGGAGTCCTACTCCCACCGGGAGTAGGATTCCCCCTTTCCTAGTAGAACTAGGAACCCTTCCAAGTAGTAGGAGTAGGAGGGAAGAAAAGGGAAGGGAAAAGGAGAAGGAAGGAAGGGGGTGCCCCCCCCCTCCCTAGTCCAATTCGGACCAGCCCATGGGGAGGGGTGCGGCCACCCTTTGAGGCCTTTCTCTCCTTTCCCGTATGGCCCATTAAGGCCCAATACGAATTCTTGTAACTCCTCGGTACTCCCGAAAATACCCAAATCACTCGGAACATTTCTGATGTCCGAATATAGTCGTCCAATATATCGATCTTTACGTCTCGACCATTTTGAGACTCCTCGTCATGTCCCCGATCTCATCCGGGCCTCCGAACTCCTTCGTTACATCAAAATACATAAACTCATAATATAACCGTCATCGAACTTTAAGCGTGCGGACCCTACGGGTTCGAGAACTATGTAGACATGACCGAGACACGTCTCTGGTCAATAACCAATAGAGGAACCTGGATGTTCATATTGGCTCCTACATATTCTACGAAGATCTTTATCGGTCAAACCCGCATAACAACATACGTTGTTCCCTTTGTCATCGGTATGTTACTTGCCCGAAATTCGATCGTTCGGTATCTCAATACCTAGTTCAATCTCGTTACCGGTAAGTCTCTTTACTCGTTCCGTAACACATCATCTCGCAACTAACTCATTAGTTGCAATGCTTGCAAGGCTTATAGTGATGTGCATTACCGAGTGGGTCCAGAGATACCTCTCCGACAATCGGAGTGACAAATCCTAATCTCGAAATACGCCAACCCAACAAGTACGTTCGGAGACACCTGTAGAGCACCTTTATAATCACCCAGTTATGTTGTGACGTTTGGTAGCACACAAAGTGTTCCTCCGGTAAACGGGAGTTGCATAATCTCATATTCATAGGAACATGTATAAGTCATGAAGAAAGCAATAGCAACAAACTAAATGATCAAGTGCTATGCTAACGGAATGGGTCAAGTCAATCACGTCATTCTCTAATGATGTGACCCCGTTCATCAAATGACAACTCATGTCTATGGCTAGGAAACTTAACCATCTTTGATCCAACGAGCTAGTCAAGTAGAGGCATACTAGTGACATACTGTTTGTCTATGTATTCACACATGTATTATGTTTCCGGTTAATACAATTCTAGCATGAATAATAAACATTTATCATGATATAAGGAAATAAATAATACTTTATTATTGCTTCTAGGGCATATTTCCTTCAATAGATACGTTGGAGACGTATCACGTCCGACCCTCATTCTCCCTCTCAACTCTCTCCCGACGCCACAACGCCGTCACCCGCCACCACTAGAAGAGATCACCCGCGCTCCTGCTGCTCCTCCATCGAGGTATCTCCTCGCTCCCTCCTCATCCTCCTCCCACCTCTCTTCATCCCTCTCCCTCCCTCCCACCTCCTCCCTCTCCGACCTGCCTCATTTGTCCTCCTCCATCTCCCTCCCTCCAATCCCTTCCTCCCTACCTCGTTCATCCTCCTCCTCCCTCCCAATCACCTCCCTCCTTGCCTCGTCCTCCTCCTCCCTCCACCTCCCTGATACGTCTCGAACGTATCTATAATTTTTGATTGTTCCATGCTATATATTATCTGTTTTGGATGTTAATGGGCTTTATTTTACACTTTTATATTATTTTTGGGACTAACCTATTAACCGGAGGCCCAGCCCAAATTGCTGTTTTTTTGCCTATTTCAGTGTTTCGTAGAAAAGGAATATCAAACGGAGTCCAAACGGAATGAAACCTTCGGGAACGTGATTTTTGGAACAAACATGATCCAGAGGACTTGGAGTGGACGTCAAGCAATCAACGAGGTGGCCACGAGGTAGGGGGGTGCGCCTACCTCCTGGGCGCGCCCTCCCCCCTCATAGCTCCACCGACCCTACTTCTCCTCCTATATATGTTCAACATACCCCGCAAACATCTAGGAGCACCAACGTAACCCTATTTCCCACCACCGGCAAACCTTATGTTACCCAAGAGATCCCATATTGGGGCCTTTTCTGGAGGCTTCGCCGGAGGGGGCATCGATCACTGGAGGCCTCTACATCAACTCCATGGCCTCTCCGATGATGTGTGAGTAGTTTACTTCAGACCTTCGGGTCCATAGCTAGTAGCTAGATGGCTTCTTCTCTCTCTTTGGATCTCAATACAAAGTTCTCCTCGATTCTCTTGGAGATCTATTCGATGTAACTCTTCTTTTTGCGGTGTGTTTGTCGAGATCCGATGAATTGTGGGTTTATGATCCAGATTATCTATGAACAATATTTGAATCTTCTCTGAATTCTTTTATGTATGATTGGTTTATCTTTGCAAGTCTCTTCGAATTATCAGTTTGGTTTGGCCTACTAGATTGATCTTTCTTGCAATGGGAGAAGTGCTTAGCTTTGGGTTTAATGTTGCGGTGCTCAATCCCAGTGACAGAAAGGGAAACAACACGTATTGTATTGTTGCCATCGAGGATAAAAAGATGGGGTTTATATCATATTTCATGAATTTATCCCTCTACATCATGTCATCTTGCTTAAGGCGTTACTCTGTTCTTATGAACTTAATACTCTAGATGCATGCTGGATAGCGGTCAATGTGTGGAGTAATAGTAGTAGATGCAGAATCGTTTTGGTCTACTTGTCTCGGACGTGATGCCTATATACATGATCATGCCTAGATATTCTCATAATTATTCGCTTTTCTATCAATTGCTCGACAGTAATTTGTTCACCCACCGTAACACTTATGCTATCTTGAGAGAAGCCACTAGTGAACCTATGGCCCCCGGGTCTATTTTCCATCATACAAGTTTCCAATCTATTTTATTTTGCAATCTTTACTTTCAATCTATATCATAAAAATACCAAAAATATTTATCTTATTATTATCATCTCTATCAGATCTCACTCTTGCAAGTGACCGTGAAGGGATTGACAACCCCTTTATCGCGTTGGTTGCGAGGTTCTTATTTTTGTGTAGGTACGAGGTGACTCGCGTGGTCTCCTACTGGATTGATACCTTGGTTCTCAAAAACTGAGGGAAATACTTACGCTGTATCTGCATCACGTCCGAGAAAAGTAGACCGACTCCTGCCTGCATCTACTACTATTACTCCACTCATCGACCGCTATCCAGCATGCATCTAGAGTATTAAGTTCATGGAACTAGAGTAACGCCTTAAGCAAGATGACATGATGTAGAGGGATAAACTCATGCAATATGATGAAAACCCCATCTTGTTATCCTCGATGGCAACAATACAATACGTGCATTGCTGCCCCTACTGTCACTGGGAAAGGACACCGCAAGATTGAACCCAAAGCTAAGCACTTCTCCCATTGCAAGAAAGATCAATCTAGTAGGCCAAACCAAACTAATAATTCAAAGAGACTTGCAAAGATAACCAATCATACATAAAAGAATTCAGAGAAGATTCAAATATTATTCATAGATAGACTTGATCATAAACCCACAATTCATCGGTCTCAACAAACACACCGCAAAAAAAGATTACATCGAATAGTTCCACAAGAGAGGGGGAGAACATTGTATTGAGATCCAAAAAGAGAGAAGAAGCATCTAGCTACTAGCTATGGACCCGTAGGTCTGAAGTAAACTACTCACACTTCATCGGAGGGGCTATGGTGTTGATGTAGAAGCCCTCCGTGATCGATGCCCCTCCAGCGGAGCTCCGGAACAGGCCCCAAGATGGGATCTCGTGGATACAGAAAGTTGCGGCGGTGGAATTAGGTTTTTGGCTCCGTATCTGATCGTTTGGGGGTACGTAGGTATATATAGGAGGAAGGAGTACGTCGGTGGAGCAACAGGGGGCCCACGAGGGTGGAGGGCGCGCCTGGGGGGGGTAGGCGCGCCCCCCTACCTCATGGCCTCCTCTTTTGTGTCTTGACTTAGGGTCCAAGTCTCCTGGGTCTTGTTCGTTGAGAAAATCACGTTCCCGAAGGTTTCATTCCGTTTGGATTCCGTTTGATATTCCTTTTCTTCGAAACCCTAAAACAGGCAAAAAGCAGCAATTCTGGGCTGGGCCTCCGGTTAGTAGGTTAGTCCCAAAAATAATATAAAAGTGGATAATAAAGCCCAATAATGTCCAAAACAGTAGATAATATAGCATGGAGCAATCAAAAATTATAGATACATTGGAGACGTATCAAAAGCATCCCCAAGCTTAATTCCTGACTCGTCCTCGAGTAGTAAAATGATAAAAACAGAATTTTTGATGCGGAGTGCTACCTTGGCATAATTTTAATGTAATCTTCTTAATTTTGGTATGAATATTCAGGATCAAGATTCAAGACAAAAGTTCATATTGACATAAAAATAATAATACTTCAGCATACTAACTAAGCAATTATGTCGTCTCAAAATAACATTGGCCAAAGAAAGTTCATCCTACAAAATCATATAGTCTTAGTCATGCTCCATTTCATCCAACAAGAATGCTATCATCATGCACAACCCCAATGACAAGCCAAAGCAATTGTTTCAACTTTAGTAGTCTCAAACCTATAAACTTTCACACAATATATGAGCGCGAGCCATGGACATAGCACTATGGGTGGAAGAGAATATAATGAGGGGTATGTGGAGAAGACAAAAAGGAGAAAGTCTCACATCAACGAGGCTAATCAATGGGCTATGGAGATGCCCACCGATTGATGTTAATGCAAGGAGTAGGGATTGCCATGCAACGGATGCACTAGAGCTATAAATGTATGAAAGCTCAACAAAAGAAACTAAGTGGGTGTGCATCCAACTCGCTTGCTCATGAAGACCTAGGGCATTTAAGGAAGCCCATCATTGGAATATGCAAGCCAAGTTCTATAATGAAAAATTCCCACTAGTATATGAGAGTGACAAAACAAGAGACTCTATCATGAAGATATGGTCTACTAATGAATGTGTCATGATAAACGGAATGGTGGAAAGTTGCATGGCAATATATCTCGGAATGGCTATGGAAATGCCATAATAGGTAGGTATGGTGGCTGTTTTGAGGAAGATATAAGGAGGTTTATGTGTGAAGAGCGTATCATATCACGGGGTTTGGATGCACCGGCGAAGTTTGCGCCAACTCTCAATGTGAGAAAGGGCAATGCACGGTACCGAAGAGGCTAGCAAGGATGGAAGGGTGAGAGTGTGTATAATCCATGGACTCAACATTAGTCATAAAGAACTCACATACTTATTGCAAAAATCTACAAGTCATCAAAAACCTCGGCACTACGCGCATGCTCCTAGGGGGATAGATTGGTAGGAAAAGACCATCGCTCGTCCCCGACCGCCACTCATAGGAGGACAATCAAATAACACCTCATGTTTCAAATTTGTTACATAACGTTTACCATACGTGCATGCTACGGGACTTGCAAACTTCAACACAAGCATTTCTCAATTTCACAACTACTCAACTAGCACGACTTTGATATTATTACCTCCATATCTCAAAACAATCATCAAGCATCAAACTTCTCTTAGTATTCAAAACACTCATAAGAAAATTTTACTAATCTTGAATACCTAGCATATTAGGATTTTAAGCAAATTACCATGCTATTTAAGACTCTCAAAATAATCTAAGTGAAGCATGAGAGATCAATAGTTTCTATAAAACAAATCCACCACCGTGCTCTAAAAGATATAAGTGAAGTACTAGAGCAAAACTATATAACTCAAAAGATATAAGCGAAGCACATAGAGTATTCTACAAATTCCAAATCATGTATGGCTCTCTCAAAAAGGTGTGTGCAGCAAGGATGATTGTGGTAAACTAAAAAGTAAAGACTCAAATCAATACAAGACGCTCCAAGCAAAACACATATCATGTGGTAAATAAAAATATAGCTCCAAGTAAAGTTACCGATAGAAGTAGACGAAAGAGGGGATGCCTTCCGGGGCATCCCCAAGCTTTGGCTTTTAGGTGTCCTTAGATTATCTTGGGGGTGCCATGGGCATCCCCAAGCTTAGGCTCTTGCCACTCCTTGTTTCATAATCCATCAAATCTTTACCCAAAACTTGAAAACTTCACAACACAAAACTTAACAGAAAATCTCGTGAGCTCCGTTAGCGAAAGAAAAGAAAACACCACTTCAAGGTACTGTAATTAACTCATTATTTATTTATATTGGTGTTAAACCTACTGTATTCCAACTTCTATGGTTTATAAACTCTATTACTAACCATAGATTCATCAAAATAAGCAAACAGCACACGAAAAACAGAATCTGTCAAAAACAGAATAGTCTGTAGTAATCTGTAACTAACACAAACTTATGGAACCCCAAAAATTATAAAATAAATTGCTGGACTTGAGGAATTTATCTATTAATCATCTTCAAAAATAATTAACTAAATAGCACTCTCCAATCAAAAATGGCAGCAATCCTCATGAGCGTTAAAGTTTCTGTTTTTTACAGCAAGATCAAAAAGACTTTCCCCAAGTCTTCCCAACGGTTCTACTTGGCACAAACACTAATTAAACACAAAAAACACAACCAAAACATAGTCTAGATAAATTATTTATTACTAAATAGGAGCAAAAATCAAGGAATAGAAATAAAATTGGGTTGACTCCCAATAAGCATTATCATTTAATCCCCCTAGCTAGGCATAAAAGCGAGGATAGATCTAGGTATTGCCATCTTTGGTAGGCAATTCTTCAATAAGACACCTATAAATTTTAGGAGTTTCTTTCTTTTTATTAATTATCAAACTCCTAGGCACGAAATCAAGAAAATCATTTGTAGCAAAAGGTTCCTTAAGGATAATGAGAAAATTGGGGTGAACACTTATGGATTTGAGGTCCGCATTTTCCTTACTAGAAGTTTCACCCTTATTTTTAGGAACATACATCAATTTGGCAATCTTAGCATTAGGAGGAGTGTTTTCACGGAAGAAAAGGAAGACCCAAGGTTGGTAATAATATCCTCAATTTTATCAATTCTAGTAGAATCTTGATCTATCTTTTCATTAACCATAGGTCCCTTTTCTTTAAAAAAAATAAGAGCAACTCCTACCTTAGATCCGTATTGGGTAATTTGGTTATGGATCTTTCTATCCAAATTTTCAATTAACTCTATGGTGGCAACTTTATTTTCAATAATTTCAAACCGTTGCATCACATGTTCCAAAGTTAAAATAGTTCCATTAACCAAAATAGGTGATGGGCCAAACAAATCTATCATAGCGTTATAAGAATCAAAAGTATGGCTACCCAAGAAATTTCCTCCAGTAATGGTATCAAGAATATATCTATTCCAAGGAGTGATGCCTACATAAAAATTGCGAAGAAGAACGAAAGTAGATTGCTTCCTAGTAGATCTATTTTGCGCATTGCAAATTCTGTACCAGGAATCTTTTAGATTTTCTCCCTTCCTTTGTTTAAAATTAAGAACTTCATTCTCGGGAGACAAAGGAGCGGATAAAGGACTAGCCATAACGACGAAGCAAGCGGAAAAGAGGCGAACGGAAAGATAGGGCGAATAAAACAGCAAGGGTGAAGTGGGGGAGAGGAAAATGAGAGGCAAATGGCAAATAATGTAATGCGAAGGATAAGAGTTGTGATGGGTACTTGGTATGTCTTGACTTGGCGTAGATCTCCCCGGCAACAGCGCCAGAGATCCTTCTTGCTACCTCTTGAGCATTGCGTTGGTTTTCCCTTGAAGAGGAAAGGGTGATGCAGTAAAGCAGTGTAAGTATTTCCCTCAGTTTTTGAGAACCAAGGTATCAGTCCAGTAGGAGACCACGCGCGAGTCACCTCGTACCTACACGAACAAATAAGAACCTCGCAACCAATGCGATAAAGGGGTTTTCAATCCCTTCACGGCCACTTGCAAGAGTGAGATCTGATAGAGATGATAATAATAAGATAAATATTTTTGGTATTTTTATGATATAGATTGAAAGTAAAGATTGCAAAATAAAATAGATTGGAAACTTGTATGATGGAAAATAGACCCAGCGGCCATAGGTTTCACTAGTGGCTTCTCTCAAGATAGCATAAGTGTTACGGTGGGTGAACAAATTACTGTCGAGCAATTGATAGAAAAGCGAATAATTATGAGAATATCTAGGCATGATCATGTATATAGGCATCACGTCCGAGACAAGTAGACCAAAACGATTCTGCATCTACTACTATTACTCCACACATTGACCGCTATCCAGCATGCATCTAGAGTATTAAGTTCATAAGAACAGAGTAACGCCTTAAGCAAGATGACATGATGTAGAGGGATAAATTCATGAAATATGATATAAACCCCATCTTTTTATCCTCGATGGCAACAATACAATACGTGTTGTTTCCCTTTCTGTCACTGGGATTGAGCACCGCAACATTAAACCCAAAGCTAAGCACTTCTCCCATTGCAAGAAAGATCAATCTAGTAGGCCAAACCAAACTGATAATTCGAAGAGACTTGCAAAGATAAACCAATCATACATAAAAGAATTCAGAGAAGATTCAAATATTGTTCATAGATAAACTTGATCATAAACCCACAATTCATCGGATCTCGACAAACACATCGCAAAAGAAGATTACATCGAATAAATCTCCAAGAGAATCGAGGAGAACTTCGTATTGAGATCCAAAGAGAGAGAAGAAGCCATCTAGCTACTAGCTATGGACCCGAAGTCTGAGGTAAACTACTCACACATCATCGGAGGGGCCATGGAGTTGATGTAGAGGCCCTTCGTGATCAATGCCCCCTTCGACGGAGCTCCGGAAAAGGCCCCAAGATGGGATCTCTTGGGTACAGAAGGTTGCGGCGGTGGAAATAGGGTTTCGTGGTGCTCCTGGATGTTTTCGGGGTATGTCAATATATATAGGAGGAAGAAGTAGGTTGGTGGAGCAACGAGGGGCCCACGAGGGTGGAGGGCATGCCTAGGGGGGTGGGCGCGCCCCCCTGCCTCGTGGCCGCCTCGTTGATTGCTTGACGTCCACTCAAAGTCCCCTGGATCATGTTTGTTCCAAAAATCACGCTCCCAAAGGTTTCATTCCGTTTGGACTCCGTTTGATATTCCTTTTCTACGAAACACTGAAATAGGCAAAAAAACAGAATTTTGGGCTGGGCCTCCGGTTAATAGGTTAGTCCCAAAAATAATATAAAAGTGTAAAATAAAGCCCATTAACATCCAAAACAGACAATATAATAGCATGGGACAATCAAAAATTATAGATACGTTGGAGACGTATCATCTAGCCTGTATGACTATGATTGAATATATATTGATCCGGACTAAGCCCTCCGGTTTATATAGACACCGGAGGGGACTAGGGTTGTACAAGGTCGGGTACAGAGAAAGGAATCTTCATATTTGGTCGCCAATCTTGCCTTCCACGCCAAGGAGAGTCCCATCCGGACACGGGAGAGAGTCTTCGATCTTGTATCTTCACAGCCCATTAGTCTGGCCCATGTCCAACAGGTCGGACGCCCGAGGACCCCTTAGTCCAGGACTCCCTCAGTAGCCCCTGAACCAGGCTTCAATGATGAGGTGTCCGATGCGCAGATTGTCTTCGGCATTGCAAGGCGAGTTCCCCTTTCCGAATACTCCAAGATAGTCTTCGAATGAAACGAACGTATTCGGATCTGCAACACAAGTACCGCACACACAGCCGTAGAGAGTATAATATTTCACGAGTCCCATCTGCTGACAACTTTTGCAAGATGACATCACGCCTGTCCGGTCATTATATCGAACCATTTTTGTGTGTCATTCTGTGTTTCAAGATGCGGTTTCCATTGGCACGTCTTGTCAAAGCAGAGATAGTGTCCCCCTATTGCGGGATTCTCATCAATACGGGCGTGGGTAATCCAACCGTGCCATTTGCACAGCCCTTGGGAATAGGTGAGTTTTAGGATGAGTGGGGAGGCGTTCGATATCCACTGCCTTTATAAGGGGATAAGGACTCCCTTTCTTCTCCAACGCCTTCTCTCTTCCTCTGCCCTTCCATTCTTGAGCTCCAACGCCCAAGTTCTCATCTTTCCCAACTCAAGCAAGCACTCAACCATGTCCGGATCTAGAGGTCAAGGCAAGTGGATGGCCTCCTCCATCAAGGAGAAGGACATTACTGAGCTTCGGGCGGCCGGGTATCTGGCGAAGGAAATCGTCCACCGTCTTCCGACCAAGGGGCAATTCGTCCCTACACCGAAGCCCAATGAGAGGGTGGTATTCATCCCTCATTTCGTCCGCGGGCTAGGGTTTCCACTCCACCCTTTCGTCCGCGGGCTGATGTTCTATTACGGGCTAGACTTCCATGATCTAGCCCCGAACTCTTTCCTCAACATCTCGGCATTCATTGTCATGTGTGAGGCTTTCCTCCGCATCCAACCCCACTTCGGATTGTGGCTCAAGGTCTTCAACGTGAAGCCGAAGGTGGTGGATGGCCAGCACGCGGAGTGCGGAGGCGCCATGGTGAGCAAGCTACCCAATGTCACCTGGCCAAAAGGTACTTTCGTGGAGACTGTCAAGGAGTGGAAGAAACTGTGGTTCTACATCGCAGAGCCCCGCGGCCACACCTGGGCCGCGACTGTCGAATTCAACTCTGGAGCTCCAATGCGGCTCACCTCCTGGATTGAGAAGGGTCCAAATTGGTCTTCGTCAGACGAGCTAATAGCGCTACAAACGTGCATTCAAAGCATGGTGGCTAAAAATGTTAAGCTCGTCGACGTAATCCAGGTGATGCTAGTTTGCCGGATTCTCCCATGCCAAAGCCGAAGCCGCCCTTTATGGGAATTCAAACCGAAGAAGCACCAAACTTTGGAAAGGCTCTTCGGAACCACTCACGAAGATGCCTAGAAGTTGCTCTTTAAAGGCAACGAGGCGCCGCCAGCCATAGACTCGGACCACGGGCACGACATTACCCATTCCGCCAACGAGGTAAGCCTTTATACGCATCCTCTACTTGCTTGTTTCAAGGAGGATATCTAAACTTTATTATTTTAGGTATGGACGGAGAGAGCAAAGCGGATTTGGTGTCCGGCTCCGCTGCCCGAGGAAGCGGATTTGGCGAAGATGCTGGTACCGGCGCCCTATAAGGCACTGGAGAAGAAGGCCAAGGGGGTTCGGAGTGGCCCCCACCGCAAGGGTGCTTCGGACGTGACGTCCAAAGACAAGACCCACTCCCTTGCCGCCGAAGACGAGGAGGAGGAGGAGAGCGACTCTCCCCCTGATGGGGGGAGGAAGAAGAGGGTGGCCTCCACAAATCTGGAGGCGGAGGCGCCCAAGAGGGGGAAAGGCCCTCTCGCGGATAACTCCGCGTGGGACATCGACAGCAGTCCAGAGTGATGTCCCCGGAACAAGCCCCTGGCTGCATCATGAGTACTAAGAACCCGCACGCGTCCATTATCCAGCCTCTCCACTTTATGGTATTAATATGGTTAATCATGTTATTGTAGTCCGGCCCACGACAGCTCCCAGCGATCCTCATCAAGAGGCTCGTTGGATTCAAAGGTGATGGCCAGCGAGTCACCGACGGCCGCTTACTCTCCCAAGCCCAAGGGAGACGATGAGGTGCTGTCCCAAAGGACCTTCCCAGGCCAGGGAGAGGTTCAGGAGGCCGTCATGGTGGCGCCGGAGGGCGAAACCTCGGCCGCCGGACACATGGGGGAACAGACCCCCATGGAGACTGACGATGGGGGGCATGGTCAGTTCGGCCCCCATCCGAGCATGGATCCAGAGACCCATACGGATCCGGAATCCAACAAGCAGCCTCCTTCAAGAGAAGGAGGCGTGCCCGTCCCGCCGGTGACCTCTGTCCAACCAGAGGCGCCGGATAATCTACTGGAAGCGCTACGAGGCGCTTCCATTGTGGAAGAACATCGTATCCTTATTGGTACGGTGATTGAGAAGGTTCAGTCCGTCAAGAGCAGACTGACCGAAGCCTGCAGCGGCCTGCTAACAGGTTTTGAGGTAAACGGCGCAAAAGAGAAAATCCCAATATAGACAGTAGCCCCTGAGACACTGTCCGGTGTTCGGAAAGAAAAGCCGGACAGAGGATCAATTAAATTTCGCAGGAAACTAACTAAATTTGTCTTATGTGAATAAGCAGGTGTCGTTGCTGGCCGCGACCTCACACACTGCCAAAGTCTCTGGACTAAAGCAGAGACTGGAGCGGGCCGAGGAGGAGCTCGGCCAAGCGAGGAAGCAGCTGGAAGACCAGCAAGGTATGTAATGACTCGCTATATATTCGTAAAAAATAAATGATGTATATTGACCGTAATGTCATGATATGTGTAGGAGCGGCGACCGAGGTCGAGGCCCTTAAAAAGGCCCTGGCCGAACCGAGGGGAAAGCTGTCAAGGAGCAGGCTGATGAAGCTATGTACCTAGGGTAGGGTCATGGATCTGTTCAAGATACCCTCCCCAAGGACATCCCTAAAGGTGCCAGGAGCATTCGAAGAAAAATCATCATCCACTCGACCATGAAGTCATGTTCCACTCGACAGTCTAGAAGACACTCGACCGAACGGACAACCACTCGACTACCAGAAGATCTAGAGCCACTCCACTCTGCAATGGTCGGGATTTAAGTCATAGCCTTAATGTTCATTATGTACTTTTATTACAGGCGTTACCAGTAACGTCTCTATCTTTATGTACCTTAAACCCTTTGTAACTGAGGGCGGGAGGGGTCTGGCGAACTCTATATAAGCCACCCCCTCTTCAGGGACAAGGGTTCGCACCCCCTGTAACACACACGCATATAATCCAGTCGACCGCCTCCGGGCTCCGAGACGTAGGGCTGTTACTTCCTCCGAGAAGGGCCTGAACTCGTAAAACTCGTGTGTACAACTCCTCCAAAGCTAGGATCTTGCCTCTACATACCTACCGCCCATTAAACTGTCAGACTTAGAACCACGACAGTTGGCGCCCACCTTGGGGCAGGTGTCTTAGCGACTTGTTGGAGAAGTTGCAATTTTTCCGATCCCCTTCATCATGGTTTTAGGCGGAGGTTTGGCTGAGGGCCGCGAGATCCATCTCGGCGCGCTCGTGTTTATCGCTGACGACTCCGCTTGGCTTCAGGAGGCTCCACTCGACGTCGACGCACTCCCCGTCCGTGGGGTGATGCACTTTCACGCATGCGTCCGCGGCGTCCTCCTGCGGCAGCCGTCGACCCAGTATCGGTCGGCTCCTGTAGCTTCCCCCCTCCCTGCGGCCCGCCGGAGCAAATGTTCCGGTCGATCGAGGCTTCAGCGGTGGGTGAAGCATGCGGTAGCTCGCCAGTCGGCCACCCCCCAAGTCACGGCAATCGAGCCCGACGAAACCCTCTACGGCCTGTTCGATCTGTCGACTGGCTCCGTAGAGACTGCATCCGAGTGCGACAACAGCGACCCTGCGGCGGAAGTTTTGATGGTCAATGGACCACGCAGTCCTCCTGGCTTCACCCGTGAAGACGGAGGCGGTGGGGGCGGTGGTCTGTCGCGTGTTCATGAAGAGTACCGCCCCGAACCCTTCTCTTCGCGGCAGAGATAAGAACTTTGCCGCCGGAACATGGATGCACTTCACACTCCTATAATTGGAGAAACCCCTGAGGCCCAGGCCTTGGAGGAGGCGCGCCTGGCCAGCTTGGCTGAGTGCACTCGACTGGAGAACCTCCAGCGCGCACTCGACGAGCGTGCTAGGTGGTGTGCTCCTGAATACAGTCGACGTCAACTTTTTCCGCCTCCGACTCAGGTATACCGAACTCCAATCCAGAATCTCGCAGCTACAGCCCGAATAGCAGAGTCAATTCAACCTTCCCAGTCAGAAGCTGGTCAGGGTCTGGTGCAGATCCGGGCCTTGCTCCGAGCCACGGGTGAGCAGAACACAGTAGTATCTCAGTCGCAGAATAGGATGCACAGCAGATCCGTGGTTGCAGACACATTCCAGTCGGCTCACAGCCCAAGATCGCCCCCGAGGCGTGATGGACGTGGAGATCGACAAGATCAGTACAGAGGCCGCGAGCAGTATGATCACCGACTCGATCACGACGATCATCGTCGAGTGCCCACGCCACCCCCAAGGAGTGGATCGTACGTGCCCCGGCAACAGGATGACAGACGCCCTCATAGTGGTGGGCAAAGGATTCCAGTCGACCCCAAGGAGTGACACGAGATCTATTCTCATTCAGGGTCTGGTCGACAGAAACAGAGCTCACAGAGAAGGTCCCGACAGAGATTTTCCAACCAGCAGCAGAGCACGTGTCTCAGGTCCAGAGTGCTTCAGCAGAGCCATCAGGGCTGCGGTGATTCCTCCCAACTTCAGGTTGGCGACTGGAGTCAGTAAGTTCACTAGTGAGTCCAAGTCTGATACTTGGCTTGAAGATTACCGAGTGGCTGTTCAGATCGGTGGTGGCAATGATGAGGTGGCCATGAAACACCTTCCTTTGATGTTGGAGGGCTCAGCCAGGGCGTGGCTGAATCAGTTAGCACCTGGTAGCATTTATACTTGGGAAGATCTTTCCCGAGTATTTGTCAGAACATTCGAAGGTACTTGCAAACGGCTGGCGGGGCTGACAGAATTACAATGTTGCATTCAGAAACTGAATGAAACTTTGAGAGATTATATCCAGAGATGGATCACATTGCACCACACGGTGGAGAATGTGTCTGATCATCAGGCAATTTGTGCCTTTAAAGAAGGCGTCAAATATCGGGAGTTGAATATGAAATTCGGTCGGACAGGAGATATGACTCTGACTCGGATGATGGAAATTGCCACCAAGTACGCCAACGGTGAAGAAGAAGACCGACTCCGGAGTGGCAAGCACAAAACAGTCGCCCACGAAACCGGAGGAGGAAACTCCAGTCGGAAGCAGAAGCGCAAAGCCGAGCCAGCCACTCCTGGTGAAGCCTTAGCCGTGACTCAAGGAAAGTTCAAGGGGAAGCCCAAAGGGCCATGGAACCCCAAGAAAGTAAAAGATCAAGATGGAAATGATGTGCTGGATTTACCATGCCACATTCACACCAAAAAAGATGCAGAGGGTAATTTCATTTACCCGAAGCATACCACTCGACAATGTCAACTCCTAATCCAGCAATTGCGAGAGAAACAGCCCAAGGAAAAGGAGAAAGAAGCAGACAAGGTTGAGGATGAGGAAGAGGATGATACTGGTTATCCCCATGTGAATTCCACTCTGATGATTTTCACTGACGTTGAGAGTAAAAGTCGAATGAAAGTCATCAAAAGAGAAGTGAACATGGTTGCTCCAGTAACACCCAGTTATTTGAAGTGGTCCTAGACTGCCATTACATTCGACCAGTCCGATCACCCAGCGCACATAGCCACCCCTGGGAGGCAAGCGTTGGTGGTCGACCCAGTAGCCGAAGGCACCCGACTGACTAAGGTTCTGATGGATGGTGGCAGTGGCCTGAATATACTGTATGCAGAGACGTTGAAAGGAATGGGCATTCCGATGTCCAGACTCAGTGAAAGCAATATGAGTTTCCATGGGGTCATTCCCGACAAGAAGGCTACATCACTCGACCAAATTGCTCTCGTTGTGGTTTTCGCCGATTCCAAAAATTACCGCAAAGAAAAGTTGACATTTGAAGTTGTGGATTTCCAGAGTGCCTATCATGCTATTCTGGGCAGGCCAGCTTATGCACGTTTTATGGCTTTACCATGTTACGTGTACCTCAAATTGAAGATGCCTGGTCCCAAAGGGGTGATCACTATCACTGGTAGTCAGAAAAAGGTGGAAGAGTGCTTCCAGAAGGGCTCAAAGATCGCCGATGCACAGATGGCCGTAGTAGAATTGCAAGAATATCAAAAAAATGCAGATCCTAGTGGTTTGTTGCGAGCCAAGAAGCCTGCCACGGATTCAGCATTCTAGTCGTCTGGCGAAACAAAGTCGATTCACATTCACCCGACAGATCCCAATGCTGCTCCGACTCACATTTCAACCACACTCGACTCCAAATAGGAAGAAGCGTTCATCCAGTTCCTCCGTGAGAAATGGGACATCTTTGCATGGAAACCTTCGGACATGCCAAGTGTTCCCAGGGGACTGGCTGAGCATCGTTTGCGAGTCGACCCAAAAGTGAAACCAGTCAAAGAACATCTTCGACGGTCCGCCATACAGAAGAGGAAGGCAATCGGCGAAGATGTGGCTCGGCTTCTGGCAGCTGAGTTTATCTGTGAGATTTACCACTCCGAGTGGTTAGCTAATGTTGTCATGGTCCCAAAGAAGGACGATTCACTTCGCATGTGCATCGACTTCAAACATATCAATCGGGCCTGCCCGAAAGATCACTTTCCTCTCCCTCGCATCGACCAAATAGTCGACTCGACTGCGGGGTGTGATCGTCTGTCCTTTTTGGACGCCTATTCTAGGTACCACCAGATCCATATGTACGGACCCGAGGAGATAAAAACAGCTTTCATCACGCCATTTGGTGCTTCTGTTATGTCACTATGCCATTCGGTTTGAAGAACGCTGGAGCCACATTCATGCGGATGATTCAGAAGTGCCTGCTCACTCAGATCAGTCGGAATGTGGAAGCATACATGGATGACATTGTGGTCAAGTCACGTAAAGGTTCCGACCTACTGGCTGACCTTGCTGAAACCTTTGCCAACCTCAGAAGGTATGATATCAAGCTTAATCCATCAAAGTGCACGTTTGGAGTTCCAGGCGGAAAATTACTCGGTTTTCTCGTTTCTGAACGAGGGATCGACACTAACCCAGAGAAAGTGGGTGCCATACTCCGGATGAAATGCCCTGTGCGTGTGCACGATGTCCAGAAGCTTACTGGTTGTTTGGCCGCCCTAAGTCGATTCATTTCTCGCCTCGGTGAAAAGGCACTGCCTCTTTACCGACTGATGAAGAAATCAGATAAGTTCGAGTGGACTCCTGAAGCTGATGCAGCATTTGCAGAGCTAAAAGCCCTGCTTTCCACCCAGGCGGTGCTTGCTGCCCCAATCAGCAAAGAGCCTTTACTACTTTATATAGCAGCCACTGGATAAGTCATCAGTACAGTACTTATGGTCGAGCGGGAAGAAGAGGGAAAAGCCTATAAAGTTCAGCGCCCGATTTATTATGTTTCTAAAGTTCTGACTCCGTCAAAGCAGAGATATCCACACTATCAGAAGCTTGTTTATGGGATTTACATGACCACGAAGAAGGTTGCACACTATTTCTCTAATCACTCTATCACAGTCGTCAGCGACGCTCCATTGTCGGAGATTCTGCACAACAGAGATGCAACTGGTCGAGTGGCAAAATGGGCGATTGAACTTCTTCCTTTAGATATCAAGTTTGAGGCAAAGAAAGCTATCAAGTCCCAAGCAGTGACAGATTTCCTCGCCGAGTGGATCGAACAACAACTACCGACTCAAGTTCACTCGGAGCACTGGACCATGTTCTTTGATGGGTCCAAGATGCTGAATGGTTCTGGTGCTGGGGTGGTACTGGTATCCCCCCGAGGAGACAAGCTCAGATACGTTCTCCAGATTCACTTTGATTCCTCCAATAACGAAGTAGAATATGAAGCACTCCTAGGTTACGTATGGCCATTTCACTCGGCGTCCGTCGCCTCATGGTTTATGGCAACTCAGATTTGGTGGTCAATCAAGTGATGAAAGAATGGGACGTTAGAAGCCTAGCTATGACTGGTTAATGCAATGCAGTGAGGAAGTTGGAAAAGAAGTTTGAGGGGTTAGAGCTCCATCACATACCCCGTCTGAAAAATCAAGCAGCCGATGATTTGGCAAAGATAGGTTCCAAGAGAGAAGCCATTCCCAGCAATGTGTTTTTGGAATATATTCACACACCGACAGTTCAGGAAGATCCTTTCACGGAAGAGCCCCCGCAGCCTAAGAGCGCCACAGATCCGACTGAAGTCGAGATCCCAGCCATGGTCGATCTAATCATGGAGGTCCTGGTCATTACTCCTGACTGGACAGTGCCATACATTGCATACATCCTTAGGAAGGAACTCCCAGAGGATGAAGAAGAGGCTCGACAGATCGTCCATCGATCCAAAGCCTTTACTGTGATAAGAGGACAACTGTTCAGGGAAAGTGTGACTGGAGCCAGTCAGAAATGCGTAACGCCAGAAGAAGGTCGAATGATCCTCAACGACATCCACTCGGGGACCTGTGGTCACCATGCGTCCTCTCGGGCAATCGTGGCTAAAGCATACCGAGCCGGATTTTATTGTCCACGAGCAAATGAAATGGTGAAAGATATAGTCGACAGATGTGAAGGCTGCCAGTTTTACTCTGACATGTCTCACAAGCCAGCGTCAGCCCAGAAGACCATTCCCCTCGTCTGGCCCTTTGCTGTTTGGGGATTAGATATGGTTGGACCACGGAGAACTGGTAGGAGCGGCTTCACTCATGTGCTCGTAGCAGTCGACAAGTTTACCAAATGGATTGAAGCTAAACCTATCAAGAATCTTGAAGCCAGCACTGCTGTCAGTTTTATCAGGGAATTGACATTCAGATATGGAGTTCCACACAGCATCATCACTGAGAACGGGTCGAACTTCGATTCTGATGAGTTTAGAGCTTTCTGTGCTTCTCAAGGCACATGAGTCGACTATGCTTTGGTCGCTCACCCGCAGTCGAATGGACAAGCAGAAAGAGAAAATGGCCTAATTCTCAAAGGACTGAAACCCCGACTGATGCGTGATCTCAAACACGCAGCATGCGCTTGGGTCGATGAACTTCCATCAGTTCTTTGGGGTTTGAGGACAACTCCTAATCGGTCGATTGGACGAACTCCTTTCTTTTTGGTCTATGGAGCCGAAGCTATTCTACCAAGTGACCTGCTCCACAATGCACCCCGAGTCGAGCTCTTCTCTGAAGAAGAAGCAGAACAGGCCCGGCAAGATTCAGTCGATCTCTTAGAGGAGGAAAGAGAGATGGACTTGATCCGGTCGACCATTTATCAGCAAGACTTGCGTCGATTCCATGCCAGAAACGTGAGGGGTCGAGCCTTTCAAGAGGGAGACTTGGTTCTTCGAGTGGATCAACAGAAGCCACACAAGCTCGCCCCTGCTTCGGAAGGCCCCTTCATCATCACCAGAGTTCTCCACAATGGAGCATACCATCTTTATAGTGTCGAGCATCAGAAAGACGAGCCACGAGCTTGGAATGCGGAGCTACTTTGCCCCTTTTATACTTAAGTACTTGTTCGAATAAAGTGTAATAAGAAGTACCTTTGTAATTTGTTTATCAAAGACAAGAGCTTTACAGTCTTCTTGCACGATTGTTGTTGTTTTTATTTACCTCTGAAATCCCCCAATGGGTGGGCTTAGCCGCGAATCCGTTTCGCCTAAGTTCGAAAGAAAATCCTACCGAGTGATGAGCAAGCCTCTCACTCGGGAGGCTTAGCTGCGAATCCGTTTCGCCTAAGTTTGAAAGAAAATCCTACCGAGTGATGAGTAAGCCTCTCACTCGGGAGGCTTAGCCGCGAATCCGTTTCGCCTAAGTTCGAAAGAAAATCCTACCGAGTGGTGAGCAATCCTCCCACTCGGGGGCTTAGCTGCAGTCCAGTACTCGCCTGAGTTTATAAAATCCTACCGAGTGGTGAGCAATCCTCCCACTCGGGGGCTTAGCTGCAGTCCAGTACTCGCCTAAGTTTAAAAACTCCTACCGATTGGTGAGCAATCCTTCCACTCAGAGGCTTAGCTGCAGTCCAGTACTCGCCCAAGTTTATAAAATCCTACCGAGTGGTGAGCAATCCTCCCACTCGGGGGCTTAGCTGCAGTCCAGTACTCGCCTAAGTTTAAAAAATCCTACCGAGTGGTGAGCAATCCTCCCACTTGGGGGCTTAGCTGCAGTCTAGTACTCGCCTAAGTTTAAAAAATCCTACCGAGTGGTGAGCAATCCTCCCACTCGGGGGCTTAGCTGCAGTCCAGTACTCGCCTAAGTTTAAAAAATCCTACCGAGTGATGAGCAATCCTCCCACTCGGGGGGCTTAGCTGCAGTCCAGTACTCGCCTAAGTTTAAAAAAATCCTACCGAGTGGTGAGCAATCCTCCCACTCGGGGGCTTAGCTGCAGTCCAGTACTCGCCTAAGTTTATAAAATCCTGCCGAGTGGTGAGCAATCCTCCCACTCGGAGGCTTAGCTACAGTCCAGTACTCGCCTAAGTTTAAAAAATCCTACCGAGTGATGAGCAATCCTCCCACTCGGGGGGCTTAGCTGCAGTCCAGTACTCGCCTAAGTTTAAAAAAATCCTACCGAGTGGTGAGCAATCCTCCCACTCGGAGGCTTAGCTGCAGTCCAGTACTCGCCTAAGTTTAAAAAATCCTACCGAGTGGTGAGCAATCCTCCCACTCGGGGGCTTAGCTGTAGTCCAGTACTCGCCTAACTTTGTAAAATCCTTTCCCTAAGAGCTGCATCACCAGTACAACGTACGCTCCATCCTTGTCCGCAAGGACGATGAGGTGCAGGTCGACCGCGGCCCTCTTCTCCGAGCTACGACACAAATACAACGTATGCTCCACCCTTGTCCGCAAGGACGATGAGGCGCAGGTCGACTGCAACCCTCTTCTCCGAGCTTCGCCACATATACAACGGAGCAGATCCCAAAAGCAATCGCAAGCATACTCAAAAGTAATTCGGATAAATCCTAAAGTTCCAAGCAACAAATCAAAAGTATTCGAGCATCAAGCCTAAAGGAGTTTAATGGTTACAGCAACCACTCGGCATTCCGAGGCAAATTTAAGACAGGTTTTAATCTCATAGTTTGTTCAGTCGGCAGAAGGAGGGCTGGAGGGTTCGACGAATTCGTCCAAGTCGATTCCATCTGCGATCCGAGTGGCAGGAGCGATGAAAGTCTCCATAAAGGACTGGAAGTCGTGCCTTTTGGTGTTGGCGACCTTGATCGCCACCAGCTTGTCTTCACGAGCTTCCTTGCAGTGGACTCTGACCAAGGACAACGCCACGTTAGCACCACACCGGGCAGAGGACTTCTTCCATTCTTGCACTCGACTAGGGATCTCGTCGAGTCGAGCCATCAGAGATTCCAGGTCATTTTGAAGCATCGCCCTTGGCCAGAGCAATGGGTCGATTCGTGAAACGGCCACCTTCAGACGCGCGAGGTAATTTGTGACGCTGGCGACACGGGACTCCAGTCGGAGCACGTTCATGGAAGTTTCGTCGTAAACTGGAGAAGCGATAGGGTCCAGACCCGTCTCGATCCTTCCGGTTTCCTTGTCAAAGTTTTGGCAGAATTCTGCAGTCAAAGAGTTAGTGAGCCGACTGGACAGGATTAACTTACAAGCAGCAAAATAGTCGGTTTAAAAGGAGTACCTTCCAGCATAAGATAGAGCTTCTTAGCAAGAGTTCTTAGATAGGCTTCCGTTTCATTTCTCTTGCGGACCGCAGACTCCAACTTCTCATTCAGGGCAATTTTATCCTTCTTCAGATGACTCACTTCTTGGTTATACTCATTGAGACAGGAATTCAGCTTGTTCACCTCCCCTTCCAACGCTCTGAGTGAAGCCAGCTTCTGGTCTGCAAGGGCAGTCTTATCTTGGGCTTCCTTCTGCGCAGCTGCAAGATCCAAGTCCTTCTTCTCCAGAGCCAACTTCATTTTCTCTACAAAAGAAGCAATTAGATCAAACAAGAGATTGAAGAAATATCTTAAAAGACGATCGACGTGAACAGTCGACAAGCAGTTACCTTCCATACCAGCAGCTTCATCTTGAGCTTTCTTCAAATTCTGTTGGGCCAGCTCCAAGTCGAGGTTGAGTTGCCTCTGCTTCTCCTCAAGTTCAGCAAACTTGGAAATGAGAGTACAAGATTTCCGCAGGAGGTAAAAGACGTGTCAATCGACAAGATCAAAGGTTATTTACTCAGACCCCAGCCGACTGCCCGCAGTCGACTGTGGTCTCGGGGACTACACCCAGCGGGTGCACTTGGCGTGCCCCCACTGATTCAGACCCAACTCGACCGGTCCGCCCGGATCGAGTAAAAAAACAAAGAGAAGAAAAGAACTATTCAGACCCCGGCCAACCGCTAGCAGTCGACCGCGGTCTCGGGGACTACACCTAGTGGGTGCACTTGACATGCCTCCACTGGTTTGGATCTCATTCGACCGGCTAGACCGGGTCGGGCGGAAGAAAAGAAAGTCAAAAGAACTTAGACCCCAGTCGACTGCCCACAGTCGACCGCGGTCTCGGGGACTACACCCAGTTCAAGGAGGCGAATCGACCTCTTCGCAGGGAGAGGAGATCCAAGCATGCTCACGACCCGACGACCACCCCGGTCCTGGCGACCGCGCCGACTGGGCAAACTTTGAAGCGCCTCCAGACGTCTTCCCCAGTGCCGACTAAGAAGGCATCAAAGCAGCTCAAGGTTGTGCAGCCTCCTGCGCCAAAAGCATCGAAAGCCACCTCCTCTAAACCACCGAAGGCTTTGCCCAGAATCAAAGTGATCGTCCCCACCATCTCCGGGTAATCATCCGATCCGTTCTTTTTGTCGACTCGAGCAACAGAACATAACCGACTGAGTGTGGACATTTGCAGCGCTGCTACATCGGGAACCTCTTCCTACCAATATCGGGACGAGGAGATGGAAGACGCGGTTACCTCCAACCCAGGTAAAAACTCTTATGATCTTGTTCTTGATTACTCGGTCGATTGAATTCTAGCGATCCACTTGAGGTCGACTGATTTCTCTGCAGCTCCACCCAACGTCATCGATCTTCTAGATGATGATGAAGATGTGGCCCCTAGGCCCAGAAAGAACAAAAAAGTAGCAGCTGGCAAGATGTCTCAGCAGGGACCAACGACAACACCAACCGGCCGTCAATCTGAAGACGCAGGCGGGGCCTCCGTAACTTTCGTTGTACCCTTGTCGAGTGAGCACCCTGCACCGTCGATTGTACCGGTGTTTCCTTCAATCGTCCAATCTCACGCTCTAGAGCTCCAAGCTGCCGCACCTGGGTCGTATGCCCCCTTCTTCACCAACTACCATGTTCCGGAGAACCAGTCGGACGCGGCTGCGGAAGCCATCTGTCAGGCTAACGTGATGATGGAGCGGATGAAGATGGTGCACGAGAATAGCCAGGCTGCTTACGACGCCAGTGCTGCTCTCCGGGCCAATGTCCAGGTAAGTAAACTTCCGACTGACCTTGTTCTATTAGGATATGCTACCCGAAATGTTTTCTTCCATACAATCTCTTATTGTTTGCGTCGAATCTGTACACCCGCTGGGTGTTTTGTTGCCTTTGGTATTTACGCTCTTCCACTCGGTCTGGGCGAGTAGGATCTGAACTGGGTGTCCCTGCGAGGAGGCGAATCGACCTCTTTGTCATCACTCAAGTCGTCGCTCTCCTCGTCCTCCTCTACATCCGAGTGCCACTCGCCACTCTCACCCACGCTCGCCCTTCCTCGACGTCTTGCTCCTGCACTCCATTGGGCATCGAGTACATATCAATGCGAGCCTGCAAGGACAATGAGCAAAAGAAATACAGTCGACCATCAACAAAGTGCTACACAATGAATCGAGAAGATACTTGACAATGCAGAATCACACCTGTTCCGGCTGGCGCGAATGGTCGAATGGAATCACCCTCCTAGACCCCCGGGGATTATCTTTGTTGCTGGTGATTCCTCTCAGCCACTTCTCCACTGTGTCTTGGCTAACGTCCTCCGGGTGGATCCGAGTGGAGTCCTTGATACCTGAGTACATCCACATCGGATGGTCACGGGCTTGGAGCGGTTGGATGCATCGACTGAGAAAGACCTCCAGCAAGTCCATCCCAGTCACCCCGTCGCAGACAAGTTGGACGACCCACTCGACCAACGCCTTGACCTGCGCCTTCTCTTCTGGGATCACCCTCAAGGAGGAGGGCTTCTCCACTCGAGCCAGGGAAAAGGGGGGAAGCCCAGTCGACTGACCCAGGGTCGGCTGGTCCTTACAGTAAAACCAGGTCGACTGCCAGCCCCGGACCGAGTCAGGAAGGATCATCGCTGGGAAGGTACTCTTGTTCCTCATTTGGATTCCAAGTCCCCCGCACATCTGTATCACGTGCATCCTCTCGTCACTCGGGTTGGCCTTCTTGACCGACTGGGAGCGGCAGGTGAATATGTGTTTGAAGAGACCCCAGTGCGGTCGACAACCCAAGAAATTTTCGCACATCAACACAAAGGCAGCCAGATACACTATGGTGTTTGGAGTAAAGTGGTGGAGTTGATCCCCGAAGAAGTTCAAAAAGCCACGAAAGAAAGGGTGGGGAGGCAAAGAGAATCCGCAGTCGACATGAGTGGCGAGGAGAACGCACTCACCCTCCAGCGGTCGCGGCTCAGTCTCGTACCCCGGGAGCCGCACCGATTTGTGGGGGATCAGTCCCTCCTCCACCAGGTCGTCGAGGTCGTCTTGGCTGATCATCGAGCGGATCCAGTCGCCCTGGATCCAGCCTAGCGGCAGGCCGGATCTTGACGAAGATCCACCCTGGCTGGTCCTCTTGCCTTTCGCCTTCGCGGTCGCCTTCTTCGCGCGCTCCAACGCCACCGTCTTCTCTTTTCCCATGGCGGTGGATCGAGTCCGAGCAAGGCTGCGATGCCGAGAGCGGAAGCGGGCGCAGCGGAGAAGTCTGAGGAAGAAGGAAGAGAATGAGGGTGCACTGTTTAAAAGCCCGGTCCGGTGCCTTTTAGAAGGTCACTTCCGAGTGACTGACTTGTAGGCCCGGACGATCTAAACAAATCCCGCAACAGTCGCACACGCGATACGTGGCGAAAATGGTGGCGCGGGAATCGAGGCAACCTGCCTAATCTGTCTCGATTACCACGGCCGCGCCTGTCCGGCGCGCTTCCCGAAATTCGAATCCCGCGAAATCCGCGAACAGCAGAACAACTTGTCAGACAGAAGACATCCTCCGCATCATCATTCGGAACTCTACCATAAAAGTTCACTCGAATGGACCAAGGCGACTGAAAAAGAAGTTGGTGTCATCCCCTCAGTTCATTGATCCAGAGCGAGATATACTCATAGCACGAAAAATGAGTCGGAAGTGTTCTCAACTCCTTCCTCACTCAAACCCTGATCCATTCGGGGTCTAATGATGAAGCTATGTACCTAGGGTAAGGTCATGGATCTGTTCAAGATACCCTCCCCAAGGACATCCCTAAAGGTGCCAGGAGCATTCGAAGAAAAATCATCATCCACTCGACCATGAAGCCATGTTCCACTCGACAGTCTAGAAGACACTCGACCAAACGGACAACCACTCGACTACCAGAAGATCTAGAGCCACTCCACTCTACAACGGTCAGGATTTAAGTCATAGTCTTAATGGTCATTATGTACTTCTATTACAGGCGTTACCAGTAACGTCTCTATCTTTATGTACCTTAAACCCTTTGTAACTGAGGGCGGGAGGGGTCTGGCGAACTCTATATAAGCCAACCCCTCCTCAAGGACAAGGGATCGCACCCCCTGTAACACACACGCATATAATCCAGTCGACCGCCTCCGGGCTCTGAGACGTAGGGTTGTTACTTCCTCCGAGAAGGGCCTGAACTCGTAAAACTCGTGTGTACAACTCCTGCAAAGCTAGGATCTTGCCTCTACATACCTACCCCCCATTGTACTGTCAAACTTAGAACCACGACACAGGCCGCTCGTAAGAAGCTTAAGGCCAGGCTGAATGAGGTCCAGCAAGAGCTCCAGGACACTGTGAAGAAGTGCGAGACCTTGGAGTGCGATGTTTCGGCTCGGGAGATCGAACTCGCCAAGGCTCACCAAAGCACGGAAGTGGCCCGGGTTGAAGCCCAGGGTGCCCTCCAGGAGATCCAGGAGGCCAAGAATATCGCGGCGGGTAAGGTGTTTAGTATGCAAAGCAAGTATGTGAAGAAGAAGTATTTCTTACTAACCTGGATTTGGAGTTCTCCGGGGGCATTTGTGGATCTGCCGTGCAGTGTGTCCGATGCTGCAGAGTTCTTCAGAGCCGAAGAAGGGAGCTCAACGAAGAAGTTGTTCTAGTCGCAATACCTTGCGCCAGAACATCCAGTGCCCTTCACCGATCAGCTAAGACAGTTGGTCGAGCTGCATAGGGTGGCCGAACTGACCATGAAGGATTTAATAATCCGGCTATGGCCTACCAAAGTTATACCCAGCAGCTACTTCGGACTCGTGAAGCGGCTGGTAGGTGCTTTCCCTCAGCTGGACATCGTCAAGAGGTCGGCCTACATCAAGGGCGCGTGCATGGCCTTCGCTCGCGTCAAGGTGTGGTGGGCGAAGATGGATGCCGTCAAGCTTGTGACTGAGGGGCCACCTGAAGGCAAGGAGCACCGCACGCCGGAGCGGTATTTTGAAGATGTCCTGGAGGGGTCCCGCATTGTGGCGACGCAATGTGCGCAAGACATTATTTTTGAATGAATATATTCATGTTGTCTCTGCCTTGTATGATGAAACAAATTTTGTTATGTAATATAAGGTTTGTTTAAAAAAATTCACCTCCTGTGCGGCCGTATTGTGTGAAATCTAAGAGTTGGCCAGTCGTCGGCTTCTGCCCCCACGTAGGAAGTACGGGGGTGTTCGGGATATAATCTAAACACTCTCGATCCAATTGTTTGGTCCTTGAAGGAGGTGTTTAGCGCAGCGAACCAGGCAATCAGACTATGCGTCTTGAACACCCTCACTTAGCCATAGGAGTTTGACGATAAAAATTTAGGTGCAGCCCCTGGTATCCGAACTAGGAAGCTATAAACACCTGATCAGGCAAGTACCAATCCCTCGCGTAATGCGGAAAAAATCTCTAACGATTTGAGACCTCCAAAGAGCTGACCGGCTCTCGTCGCGTCATGACAGTCAGTTTTCGGCTTTCTCTACTAAGGTGCTCATCCGGGTAAACCAGGGCACAATCGCAGTAGTTCTCCCTTTACTACCCTAGCCGATGTAGCGGAACATAGGGTAGCATGCACAGGAGCCGGGCAACCCAACTATTGACCAAAGACATGATTCAGAGCCAGTGCATATAGTGCTAAATTCGGGGTGCCGAACAGTAGAAAGTGTTCGGACTTTGTTGCCGTGTTGTGGGGCGCTATGAAGCCCCTGGAAAATTGGAACGTACCAAAGTGTACGGGTGCTATCTGATAAGGTTATCAATAGAAAAAGGAAAACAGAAAAAAGAGCAAGGGTAATGAGCCAAGGCCGCAGAATTTGGGCCGCAAACTGTTTCCATTATAGTGTGATTAATACGTTGAAGCGCATTGATACAAATAGTGCAATAAGCAACGGGCTAAGCCATGACCAAGAGAGAGTTGTGTGTGGGTCCTGAAAACAGGTAGAGTGATTGTTAAAGAAACCACCTAAAAATTCCCCTATACGCTTGTGCTTCGTGCCATCTTGGTATATTTATCCTTTGAAAGGACCGGTGATTGGGCCACCAGGAGGAACCTGTGGAAATAAAACCTGAAAAGGAGAAAAGGAAACAGTGAGAGTATGTGTGTCCGGGAGCGGTCGAGCCGTATTGTGGATCACAGGCTAGTTATGCGTCCATCCATGCCCATGGTATTTTGAGTGCGTAGTTATGTACGCGTGGTACAATTGCCGCCACTTGGTCAGGACTGGGATGGAAGCAGAATTGCTAGTCGAGCTCTTGACGAGCCAAGCTGTCCTGCTGCAGCATAGTCCGGACTCTCTTGACAGTGTCTGGGAGTTCGGCCGCCGAATTAAGGTTCTGTTTGAAAAGGCCGCTCTGTACTTCTGCTGCTAAGGCAGCGGTGTGCTCCTCAGTGCGGAGGGAGCGTTCCATGTGTTCCATTAACTGTTATGACGCCGTGTGGTCCGGGCATCTTGAGCTTGAGATAAGCGTAGTGTGGCACCACGTTGGATCAAGCAAATGCGGTTCGTCCAAGCAGTGCGTGATAGCCGCTGCGAAAGGGACGATATCGAAGATTAACTCCTCGCTTCGGAAGTTGTCCGGAGATCCGAAGACAACCTCTAGTATGATTGAGCCCGTACAGCGGGCCTCTACACCTGGTATGACTCCTTTAAAGGTAGTCTTGGTGGGCTTGATCCGTGATGGATTAATGCCCATTACGCGCATTGTATCCTGATAGAGCAAGTTGAGGCTGCTGCCACCGTCCATCAGGACTCGCGCCAGGTGGAACCCATCAATTATTAGGTCCAGGACCAGTGCGGCTGAACCGCTGTGACAGATACTGGTCGGATGATCCCGGCGATCGAAAGTGATCGGGCATGACGACCATGGATTAAATTTTAGGGCGACTGGCTCTATCGCGTAGACATCCCTGAGCGCGCGCTTGCGCTCCCTCTTGGGGATGCGGGTAGCATATATCATGTTCACCGTTTTGACTTGAGGGGGAAACTTCTTCTGTCCCCCTGTTCGATGGCCGGGGCTCCTCGTCATCATCCTCGCTTTGCGATCCCTTCTCCTTGATTTCGGCATTTAACTTGCCGGCCTGTTTAAAAACCCAACAATCACTGTTGGTATGATTGGGTGGTTTGTTTGGGGTGCCATGAATCTAGCACGGACGATCGAGTATCCGGTCCAAGCTAGATGAGCCTGAATTGTTCTTTTTGAACGGCTTCTTCCGCTAACCGGACTTAGAGCCACTGAATCTGGCATTGACCACCTTATCATCGGTGTTGTCATTGTTGTTTCGACGCTTGTATCTATTGCGTCGGGACTTGTCGTTGATATTTTTGGCTTCAGGGGTGCCGGCGTCGCTTGCATTGTTTTTGCGACGGGCCAGCCAACTATCCTCACCCGCACAAAAGCGGGGTCATGAGTGCCGTGAGGGCTGCCATGGACTTCGGCTTTTCTTGGCCGAGGTGGCGGGCGAGCCATTCGTCATGGATGTTGTGTTTAAAGGCCGCTAGGGCTTCGGCATCCGGATAGTCGACGATCTAGTTCTTTTTAGTTAAGAACCTAGTCCAGAATTTCCTGGCAGACTCTCCGGGCTATTGAACTATATGGCTTAAGTCATCAGCGTCCGAAGGTCAAACATATGTACCTTGGAAGTTGTCAAGGAAGGCTTCTTCCAAGTCCTCCCAGCTGCCGATGGAATTTTCGGGCAGGCTGTTCAGCCAGTGCCGGGCTGGTCCTTTGAGTTTTAGGGGGAGGTATTTAATGGCATGAAGGTCGTCGCCGCGGTCCATATGAATATGGAGAATGAAGTCTTCGATCCATACCGCGGGATCAGTTGTTCCATCATATGATTCAATATTTACGGGTTTAATCCCTCCTGGGAATTCGTGATGCATTACTTTGTCAGTGAAGCAAAGAGGGTGTGCGGCACCTCTATATCGGGTCTGCGGCATTCGGCCCGTGCATGACTAGGTTTGTCACATCCGGATAAATAGCCGTCGACACGTGTCGAGGCACGTCCTCATGATCTGTAAATCAATCTGGTATATCCTGCTCTATTGTTTAGGTCCTGCTGAAGGTCATATGTGTGACCACGAGCTATTTTATCTCTGCCTTTATAATGAGGCGGGGCGGGCTGGTATTCGGCTTGAGTTGCCGCTTTATCCCGACCATGTGGTGGTCGGTCAGCCCCGTTGCGTGATTATGGGCTCCAGTGCCTCATTATCGAACTGAGGTAGCAATTTGCGCTTCGGGTAACTTTTGGCTGGGCGCTTAATGTTGTATTCTTCGGCTACTAGGACATTGGTCCATCTATTGTTTAGCAGATCTTGATCAGCTTGAAGCTACTGCTGCTTCTTCTTCAGGCTCCTTGCAGTGGCTATTAGCTGGCGCTTAAAGCGCTCCTGCTTGAGGGGTTCCTCAGACACGATGAAATCCTCGTTGCCGAGGCTCACCTCATCCTCGAAGAGCGGAAGATAATTACTGTCCTCTGAGTCTTCGCTTATGGCCTATTCATTGGGGCTAACTTGCCCATCTTCCCGTTCTTCTTGTTCAGAAGTTGCTTCAACGGGGTCTTCATTATCTTTGGCACCGTCCGGAGTATTATCTTCTCCTGTGTCGGTATTGCTATCTTTTGCACGACGTGACTTAGAGCAGTGCCGCTGACGTCGACGCTTAGGCTGTGTCCCAGGAGGTTTATCCTCGATTGGATCTTCTTTGTCGTCGTCGTTAGGTTCTTTAGGTGTATCCACCATGTACACGTCGTACGAAGAAGTGACCGTCCAGCGTCCGGTGAACGACGGGTTTTGGCCATGCTCCTCATCTGCATCGTCGTCCATACCGTCGATGTCTTCGGAGCCGTAATCAAGCATATCGGTTAAGTCTTCGACAATGGCTATGAAGTGGGTGGCGGGTAGGAAGCGAAATTCCCTGTCATCAGCTTTTAGTTCGAACCAGATATAGTTCGGCTGTGAATCCCCCGCTAAGGATAGATTTTTTAATGAGTTCAGCATGTCGCCTAAAGACGAGTGCTGGAAGATGTTCGCGGCGCTGAATTCGGCGAACGAAGACCGATCCTGCTCGACATACGCGGACGCACATGGTTCGGACCTTATGGCCGAAAACGAGTCCGAGGTTCCGGTGACACAGACATCACCGGAGGTTAGGTCCGTGTGCGGCTTTAACGCCGTGGAGTCTGTGGCTTCCGTGGTGGGGTCGAGCTTCCCGTCCTCGGATGGCGCGATCTGCTCCGGATCTAAGGCCAGAGCGGTTACAGGTGCAATTTCCTAGGTATGGCCCAATGACAGATCTAAGTCATGTTCATCGAGGTGACGGGGAGCGACTACCCTGGTCTCGAATCCATCGAAGATCAAGTCTCCGCGGATATTTGTGACGTAGTTCAAGCTCCCAAATCTGACCTGGTGGCCAGGGGCTTAGCTTTCGATCTGCTCCAGATGGCCAAGCGAGTTGGCCCGCAGTGCGAAGCCGCCGAACACGAAGATCTGTCCGGGAAGGAAGACTTCCCCTTGGACAGCGTCATTGTAGATGATTGAAGGAGCCATCAAACCTTTTGATGACGGCACAGTGGAACTCCCAATGAAAGCACCAATGTCGGTGTCAAAACCGGTGGATCTCGGGTAGAGGGTCCCGAACTATACGTCTAAGGTCGATGGTAACAGGAGACAGGGGGCACAATGTTTACCCAGGTTCGGGCCCTCTCTATGGAGGTAATACCCTACTTCCTGATTGATTGATCTTGATGAATATGAGTATTACAAGAGTTGATCTACCACGAGATCGTAATGGCTAAACCCTAGAAGTCTAGCCTGTATGACTATGATCGAATATATATTGATCTGGACTAAGCCCTCCAGTTTATATAGACACCGGAGGGGACTAGGGTTGTACAAGGTCGGTTACAGAGAAAGGAATCTTCATATTTGGTTGCCAAGCTTGCCTTCCACGCCAAGGAGAGTCCCATCCGGACACGGGAGAGAGTCTTCGATCTTGTATCTTCAGAGCCCATTAGTCCGGCCCATGTCCAACAGGCCGGACGCCCGAGGACCCCTTAGTCCAGGACTCCCTCACCCCCCTTTCCTTCCCTAGGGCTGGCCAAACAAGGGAGAGGGCGCACCAGCCCCTTGTGGGTTGATTTGTCCCCTCCTTTGGCCCATAAGGCCCATAACTTGCCGTGGGGTACCCGAAACCCCTTCCGGTGACCCGGTTCCTTCCCGGTACGTCCCGAAACACTTCCGATGTCCAAATACCATCGTCCTATATATCAATCTTTACCTCTCGACCATTTAGAGACTCATCGTCATGTCCGTGATCTCATCCAGGACTCCGAATAACATTCGGTCACTAAAACATATAACTCATATAACTATATCGTCAACGAATGTTAAGCGCGCGGACCCTACGGGTTCGAGAACTATGTAGACATGACCGAGGCACCTCTCCGGTCAATAACCAATAGTGGAAACTGGATGCCCATATTGGCTCCTGCATATTCTACGAAGATCTTTATTGTTTGAACTGTTATGACAACATACGTAATTCCCTTTGTCTATCGGTATGTTACTTGCCCGAGATTCGATCGTCGGTATCTTCATACCTAGTTCAATACCGTTACCTGCAAGTTGCTTTACTCATTCTGTAATACATCACCTTGAGACTAACTCCTTAGTCGTTTGCTTGCAAGCTTATGATGTGTATTACCGATAGGGCCCAGAGATACCTCTTCGATACTCTGAGTGACAAATCCTAATCTCGATCTATGCCAACTCAACAGACACCTTCGGAGATACCTGTAGAGCATCTTCATAATCACTCAGTTATGTTGTGACGTTTGATAGCACACAAGGCATTCCTCCGGTATCCGGGAGTTGCATAATCTCATAGTCGAAGGAATATGTATTTGACATGAAGAAAACAATAGCAATAAAGCTGAACGATCATTATGCTAAGCTAACAGATGGGTCTTGTCCATCACATCATTCTCCTAATGTTGTGATCTCGTTATCAAATGACAACACATGTCCATGGTCAGAAACTTTAACCATCTTTGATCAACGAGCTAGTCTAGTAGAGGCATACTAGGGACATGGGATTTGTTTATGTATTCATACATGTATTTAAGTTTCCGATCAATACAATTCTAGCATTAATAATAAATCTTCATCATGAAATAAGGAAATAAAAAATAAAATTTTTATTATTGCCTCTAGGGCATATTTCCCTCAGTATCCCCATTGAAATCTGTTTAGCATCTTGAATTCTCTCCTTGTGCACTAGTTTACATCTTTCCCGCCACAAATACCAAGACGTAATGGCAATCATCTCCCGAATATTCTGAAACCCCATAATAGATAAATCTTGGTCAGGCATGTGCAACAAAAAACCGAGGACCGCCTCTCCGGCACGATCAACTTCACAAGCTTGACCAATGATCTCGTCTAAGCCAAGCCTTCTCCACCTCTTTTGCCTTGAGCGATTAGAAACAGCGTGAAACAAAAAATAACATGGTTGCAACGATATTTGTTGCACATAACCATGTACTGTATCGCGTCAATTTTTCAGAAAAAATAAATCAAGATTAGAAAAGGTTAATAAATTTTAAAAAAAGTTCATCATTTTTGAAGAAAAGTTCACAAACTTGAAAAAGTTTATCAATTTTCAAAAAGTGTTCATCAAATTTGAAAAGATATTCGTAGATTTGAAAAAAGTTCATGGATTTTTTTAAATACAAATTTGAAAAAAGTTCATTACTTTGAAGAAAAGTTCATCCAATTTGGAAAAAAGTTCATCAAATTTTAAAAAAAAATCATGAAAGTTGGAAAAAGTTCATTGAATTTGAAAAAAGTTCAGCGAGTTTAGAAAAAGTTCATTGATTTGAAGAAAAAGTTCACGACATGTAAAAAATCATCAAGCCAGGAAGAAGAAAAAGAAAAGATAAAAAACGAAAACGAAAAAAACAATAAACAAAAAACAAAAAAGGAAAAAATAAAGTAAAATGTAAGATGAAATAAGAAAATTCGTATAAGATGTTAGTTAATAGGTCGGGCGTGGTGGCGCTGTGGTTACTCTCTGTTATCTCGTATAGTGGCTTGCAGCGCCAAAGAGGATCGCCACGCTGTAATGCCACATTTTTTTGGAGCTATAAATCGTAGCCTGTCGCTACCTTCATGGGCTGCCACACAGAGCGGCAGCTAGGAGAGCTCCCGACGTCTCGCTTAAGGCAGCCGTCAGATTGGGCCGGCCCAGCGCGGATATTGGCCTGCAACGTTTTTTCTTCCACTATTTTCTTTCACATTTTTGCATTTTTATTTTTCATATTTTTTACTTATGTTTGTACTTCAAAATAGTCTGGATATATCTATTATCAAAATCACTTTATATAAGAAAGTTTAAAATGGTTATCATGCATTTACAAAATGTTAAATGCGTATAGAATTTTGAAAAAAATTACAATGCATATAGAAAATATAGATAGACAGGTACATTAGTTTTTTATTTTATTTGAAAATGTTAATCACGCAATTAATTTTTTTGAATGTGTATAATTTTTTTCTAATTTATAAAAAAATTCTATACAAGAAGTGTACAATGTGTATGTCCATATATATTAATAGGACACATTTTATCTACCATTGGTGGTAGTTACCACCACTTGAGTTTGTATATTGTATGTATTATCAATCAAATCGGAGAGTATGTATGTGTAGTAGGCAGTATATAAGAATGTTTAGGTATTATATATGCTACTTTTTTCGTAGCATGTATCATATTTTGTCCTTTTACGTACAAGTATATATGTATTTCACAAATATAATAAAAATCATGGGCCAACATGCAATTTTTTCATGCAATTCAGTTTCAAGTATCTTGTATAGAGTATATCAACATACTTACAATGATAAAATAGTATAGATACTACCACATGATAGTATATTAAGACATGCGGGGTAACTACCCCTAGGTGATAGGATATATTCTTCACCCCCTCTATTTTACCATCAATGCACCTAATTTTACATTCCGTAAGTTTTGTCTTATTTCCGACATAAAAATATATCGTAAGAAAATATATAATCGTTGTAAAAAATATTTCATGTTATGTAAAATTACAAACGTAAAAACATAGTGTAAAATATACATAAACTGCAAATTTTCTTGTCTCATGACATATATTTTTATTTTTTGTAGCAAATTTTACATAGTGAATCAATAGGAATATAACTATTTGAATTCCAAATGTAATTTAATTACGAAGTGATCGTAAGATTACCTCGGGTGGAAAATAACTTATTCTGCACACCGGGTGGAAAATAACTAATAGTGTGCCAAATTTAAATAAATTAATCATGCTTTTAGAAAATGTTAAATATGTATATATAAAATCTTTCTAATGTATACAAAAAATAACCAATTTTTACAGAAAAAGTAGACATGAATTATTATTTTTAAATGTTAATCATGTTTTCCAAGATGTTAATCATGTTTATGAAAAATGTTCCTACTGTAGAAAAAAATTTACAATGCCTATAGAATAAATAGACGTCAAAAGATATAAGTTGTCAAAATTGGTAATCACATATTTGAAAATTTTAAAATGTATACAAAAAATGTTCCAAATTTACAAATTTGTATGAAAAAGGTAGACATAAAAACATATGTTAGAAAATATTAATCATGTATTTACAAATTTTTCGTGCGGTTTATGAAATTGTATATTACAATAAAAATGCTTAGCTTGTTGAAAAAATGTTGACCTTGTATTCAAAAAAGTGTTCATAACATGTATTGTAAGAAAAATGTACATCTTGTACTTGAGAAATGTAAAGTGTGTGTCAAAGAAAATGTTTCACGTATACACCGAAAATGTACACTATGCACTGAAAAAATTAGATATGTGTTGAAGAAAAAGGAAAAATGATGAAAAGCGACAAAGAAACATAAAGAAAGCAAAGAAAAACGAGAAAAAAACAGAGGAAACCAAAGTATAACAAAGGAAAAAGATTTAAAATCAGGGAAGAAACAAAAAAATGAAGACGAAAAGAGAGCAAGAAACCGGCAAAAAGCCAGCGCAGAAAAGGAAAGGAAACAAAGGAATCAAAGAAAATGGGAGAAGACTAACGAAAGAAACAAAAAACTAAAGAAAAAAAGAAAAAAAATAAAAAAAAATAAAGAAACACACTCGGTTTAAACCGGTAAAGAAATGAAGAAAACCGATGAAAAATAATATAACCGAAGGAAAAGTGAAGGACAAAAGTATAAAACCATTGAAGAAATAGAGAAACCCAAAAGAAAAAGAAGAAAAAACAAAGCACGCAAGCGCAACGTTTAGTTAAACGAATGGACCGCCCGACTACTGTAGCGTGTAGGGAACTGCTTCAGGAGAGACGGTTGATGCTCTCGCTATAAACAAGACTAGTATGTATGCATGTGCAATTCATGGAGTGATTAAAGAAAAAAGAAATTCTCCCGCAATTGTTTTTAATATTATATAAAAAATTGTATGTAGACATTTTCTTTGCAGGAAAAGTTTCAATTTATTCATCTTCAATCATGACAGTACAACAAACACCAGAAATAAAAATTACATCCAGATCCGTAGACCACCTAGCGACGACTACAATCATGAAGCGAGCCGAAGGCGCGTCGCCATCATCGCCCCTCTATCGCTGGAGCCGGGCACAACGTTATAGTAGACAGTCGGGAGGTCATCGTGCTAAGGCCCCATAGGACCAGCACCCCAGAATAGCAACCACCGTCGATGAAGAATAACGTAGATCGGAAGGATCCAAACCAAAGACACACGAACGTAGATGAACAACGACGAGATCCGAGCAAATCCACCAAAGATAGATCTGCCAGAGACACACCTCCACACGCCCACCAATGATGCTAGATGCACCGCCGGAATGGGGGCTAGGCGAGGAGACCTTTATTCCATCTTCAGGGAGCCGCCGCCGCCTCGCCTTCCTGAGCAAGACACAAACCCTAACAAGATTGAAAAAAACGACTAAAAACGGAGCTCTCCCCGACGGCCCTTGCCAGAATCCATCGCGCCTCCATGGCCTTAGGGCCACCGGAGACGAGGCGGACCTGTGCCGGCATCGGCGAGAAGCACAAACCCTAACTTTATTTCTTGGAGGAGAAGGAGGCGGCTGCTGGCATGTAGACATCTAAAATACTTTATGTTAATCTACTTTCTTTTTCTCCCCGTTCTCCTTCGAAATCATCTTATCTGGGTTGAAGTCATCATGCACCCTAGCGGTATATGGCACATGAGGCATCATATATGGGCCTTTTTTTGTCTGGAAGGTCTACACGAATGTTGTAGAACACAGTAGAGGCGACATATGTCTATTATTCATGGCGAATCCGGCTGATCTTAGCCTTTGTTTTTGGAGGCTAATGGTTATGATTGATGCTCTACATCCATTTCGAAACTGATACACTATATAGATAGTATAGATATAGTTCCTAAATTGTGTGGCTTCTAACCATAACACTATAAGTAGAAGTGCGGCGTTTCGCTGCCCAGACCCATCTGCCATCGGACAGGAAAAATTTCAAAACAAATACTAGAAAAATTCAACAAATTCCAATCTTTTTTGTGTAGTAGATAATTTGATGCATGATGTTCGCTCCAATTTTCAGATCATTTGAATATCTGAGTAACTCTCAGCAAAAAAGACAAATCGGGTCAGAACAGTGCGTGAACAGTAAACTTTTTTACAGACCCCGAATTTGTCTTTTTGCTAAGAGCTGCTCAGATGTCGAAATGATTTGAAAATTAAAGCGAACCTCACGCATCAAATTATCTACCACACTCGTTTCAAAAAAAAATTATCTACCACACACAAAAAATTTGAATTTTTTTGATATTTTTTAGTATTTGTTTTATTTTTTTCGTCAGCGTGGGTGCAGATGAGCCTGGACTCAAAAATGAATTATCCTATAAGTGCTAAATAGGATATGGCATAACTCACTTCAATTTGTTTCCTACCAAAAGTTTTTTTTTCGACAGGAACTCTGGGAATTGTATTAAAGATTTTTTGGACTTGCCATTCTCTGTACCAAAAGATATTTTAGTGAATCCTGTCCTCTAAGAAGAAATTGGGTTGGGTTAAAACCTGAGGGGACATGGGCCGATCCCACTCGCATTTCTCGCATGACCCCCTTCGCAGGCCAAGGCCGTATCCCCCCGCTGTCCGGATCATAAAATGGTCTAGAGAAATAGCCCGAAAGCCCACCTCCCTGCAGGTCCAGCCGCACGGCAAAAAAATATTATTTTTGGCTAAAAAAACATTTCTCAAAAAAAAAAATCGATCACGGCACCACGGCCACTACCCCACGTTTCATTTCTCCCCTCTCACATGCCCCTCACCACCAAATCAATCAAACGCGGACTTCCTCCCTGAGACGCACGCACCGCACCTCACCGCCCCGCGTCGCGAGATCTCAAATCCCCGATCCGACCCCACCGGCGGCGATGGCCGGCAAGGAGCTGAGCGACGAGCAGGTTGCGTCGATGCGGGAGGCCTTCTCCCTCTTCGACACTGACGGCGACGGCCGCATCGCCCCCTCGGAGCTCGGCGTCCTCATGCGCTCCCTGGGTGGGAACCCGACGCAGGCGCAGCTCCGCGACATCACCGCCCAGGAGAAGCTCACGGCGCCCTTCGACTTCAAGCGATTCCTCGAACTCATGCGCGCCCACCTCCGCCCGGAGCCGTTCGACCGCCCGCTCCGCGACGCCTTCCGCGTCCTCGACAAGGACGCGTCGGGCACCGTCTCCGTCGCGGACCTCCGCCACGTCCTCACCTCCATCGGCGAGAAGCTCGAGCCCCATGAGTTCGACGAGTGGATCCGCGAGGTCGACGTCGCCGCGGACGGCACCATCCGCTACGACGACTTCATCCGCCGCATCGTCGCCAAGTAGTGGGTTGATCCGTCTCCCAGCCTGCTCAGACTTCTTCGTATTTAATAACTCCTCCTTCGCGTGATTTTATTTCGTATCATCTCATCTGATCTGCTGCGCTTCTGTTTTGTGCTTTGGTTTCGTTGTGGTTCCCCAACCGCCCTAGGGTTTGGATAAAAATGGTGTGATTATGGATTAATGGATCTGTCCGATGGTATTGCAATGTAAAGCATGGATCCTGTTACTTTCTGTGATTGATTGATTGCTTAATCAGAAACCAGTGAAATGCGCCAGTTTATGCATTCATGTTAATACAGCCTATGATTTGTTTTTCTTGTAATTGATGGCATCTTATAATTTCTGATGCTAGCACAGGAGAAATGGATTTATTATGGAGTTGTAGGACCTCTGCCGTTGGCATAATTTGTTTTTGCCGGGAGGGTCATTCTTGTTTTACTTGATCGGTTAATACCATGTGGCTGTTGACAGGCCTCTCTTGAATTTATTGCCACGCAACAATAAGGTTGTTGGAATTTAGGCATATTAGAGCTATAAATATACTGTGAAATCGGTCACACAATCCAATCTATGGTTCAGTTACCTACAATATTACGAACTCTGTCTAGTTTTGCTGGGTCATTGATTGATCTTGGTTTTGCTACACTCACATCCCAGTGCTTGCCTTTTTCACAGTAAGTACTTTAGTGTAACCCTATTAGTTCAATACGTTGTCATGCCTGCTTTAAATCTTACTTGGGATGGTAAGGTTCTGGATCAAATTGAGACATATGTAGAGCAGCAGAGCTATAATCTAATAATATCTGCAATATAACATTTCACAAGCCAGTATTTTCAGTTTACCTGCAATATTATGAATTTGTTATGGTTTCACTGGATCAACCTTATTTTGTAATCAGACGGTAATGACGTCACTTCAATAAGCTGAGTTGTTTTAGTAACCAATATATATTTTATGCTTAGAAGAGTTCAGTCTACTCGGAAACTTACCATCTGTTTATACATATTCCTTATTTGTCACTGGAACTTTCTGGACTCCATATTTGCCACCCATTGTATGAGTGGCACGTGCGGTGCTGTAATGTCATTGACACGTGTCGGAATCGTGTAAATTTCCAGTGGCATATAAGGAATTATATTACCAGTTTGGTATATGTTCTCTCGGAGCTTGTCCATGCTCATGAATATTGCCATGATCCATGAACCACCTCGCTAGCTTCTAACCAAAATATTCTGTGCATATGGCTTGATTTGTATAAGTCTGTGTTGTTGATCCGTGGTAATGAGACCTATGTGCATTTATGTTTGGCGTACTACTTCTTATTGAGGCAAACTACCTTCTGTTGTTAGTTTACACCAAGGGCAGCCGCTAATGTTCTTGTAGGTGGCATTAGGTGTAGGCTTCAGTTGTTGAAGGGACCAAAATCCGGCTCTGTTAAATGTATAATATACATCATATGCAATGCATGAATCCTTATGTTGAGAATCTTTCTGCGCAGTTCAGATTTTTTGCTATGTTTTATTTAGAAATGAAAATTTATGATTGGTTGTGTTCCCCTGTGTTCAACAAAGTTCAAAGGATGTAAAAATGACTGTTCATTTATCCAACATGTGATTCTTGCTGCACCAACCACCTCTGTTCTTCATTTGTAAGTTATATTGCTGAATCTCTGGTAGACCTTGTTAAATCACTTGCTGCTCACAGGTCGCAGCTAGCCATACATCTTGGAATAGATAAGCTGCTTGTTTGCCCTAGCTTCTGTTCAAGGCCTCTGATATGTTTGGTATATAGACGATCTGCATTCAGAATATTCGCTGTGGAATCACATCCATTGGCTGTGTTTGCTGTTTAATCGTTCATCGCGCTGCAATTATGAACTATCTGCATGTCTTATCAGCGGCATAATGCGTGTCTCTTGTTTTTCTTCATATTCTATCACATTTCTCTGATAGCAACTTGTGAGAGGACCAGACACAACCCTTCTCTGAACCAGAATGAAGCTATACTTGATTTTCCACGTGCTCTTCTCAGAAAGTTCGGGGTTGTGTTTGATGGAGGATGAGCCGGGCTTGGTGACAACCTAAACCTGTATATCAAATTCCATTTTGTTGTCTGGTTGGTTGTATTTTTCTTTCTGAGTGTATGATGAAGGGTGACATTGTGACGAGACATGTTTTTTGCTGAAATGCTTTGGTGACGTTGGGCACACTCAAGTTTCTAGTTGATATACTGGAAAATCCAGTTGATGTTTTCTATGCTAAGATGGCTATGTTATCAAAAGATGCCAATGCCCCTCACTAGTGTTTCTTGATTGAAACCCACACACCCCCGAGTGAACAGAATGACTGGATCTGCGTGGATGAAAGATTACAATCATCCATACTCCATGCAAACTCTAACAAACTCTTGCACAGATGATGTTCTGGGTTTTCCGTGTACTCCCTCTGTAACTAATATAAGAAAGACTTTTTAGATCACAATTTATGACCATTCTAATTCAGTAGGACTAAGAGATAAAAGGACTGATAAGGAAATGAAACGAGTCAGTATTTCTAAACTTGCAACAATATTGTCTTCCCATGCCACAAATAACGGCGCAAAAGATTTGCATATAAAAAAAAGTATAACAACACAATGCTCACACTCACACGCGACAATATACCATGGAAAGTCTGTGCAAATGAGCTTAATGAAGCCTGGAAAGATAACCTATTGTTACGGATTTAGAGCAAATATATGTTTCTTAGAGATTTGTTTTTTTATAGGGGTCTTAGAAACTTGGTACTAGTTTTTTTTAGACAAAGAAGAAGAAACTCCAAGCTAAGGCGTCCAATGGGCCCGGAAACCATCCCAACCGGGCTAACACGTACTGACGGCCTGGCCCAAAGCGACGCAGCCCTAGCACCACACTCCCTGCGCCGCCGCTCATTATAAGTAGCACCCCAAAACCCTAACCCGCACGCCCCAATCGCGCCGCCGCTCGAGCCCCTCTCGCCCTTCGCGCCGCCGCTGCTGCAGGCAACCGCCGCCGCCGTCGCCGGAGCTAAACCCCTCGCCTGACGCCATGGGGCGCATGCACAGCCGCGGGTAACCCCTCGCACCCGGTCTCCCGTATCATCCTTGCTTCGCTTCAGTGGTTTATCTGGTCTAATGGCGGCTTCCCGACTGTTTGGCGCAGGAAGGGTATCTCGTCGTCGGCGCTGCCGTACAAGAGGACTCCCCCGAGCTGGGTCAAGACCGCCGTCGCTGATGTGAGCCCCCCTCGGTTGCTCTCCGACCTTGCCGATTTCTTCCGATTGGAGTGATTCTGATGCTTTTGGGTCTTGCGCAGGTCGACGAGTTGATCACGAAGGCTGCGAAGAAGGGTCAGATGCCCTCGCAGATCGGCGTTCTCCTCCGTGACCAGCACGGTATCCCCCTCGTGAAGAGCGTTACGGGAAGCAAGATCCTCCGCATCCTCAAGGCTCATGGTCAGATCCGTCCCCTGTTAAACACCATTCCCATTTTTCTAGCGTTGTTTATGCTTGTGCAAGTGTGTTGATGTTTGAGGATTTTGTGTGCAGGCCTGGCGCCGGAAATCCCAGAGGATCTGTACTTTTTGATTAAGAAGGCTGTCGCCATTAGGAAGCATCTTGAGAGGAACAGGAAGGACAAGGACTCCAAATTCAGGCTCATTCTTGTTGAGAGCAGGATCCACCGTCTTGCCCGTTACTACAAGCGCACCAAGAAGCTCCCGCCCACCTGGAAGTAGTAAGTTACTCTGCTCCTTCACCTTTTACCTAGCTAGGTTTACTGCAACTGAACGTGAGAACTTGCCAGTGCCAATCGGTTATGTTAGGATTTATTTTGTGTTGCATCAGTTGATTCTGTCCTGCATGTTTACAAATTACTATGTGGAAAGCTTTAGGTTGATCAGCTGTGCTACTCAAATGCCATTTTATGTGGAAAGCTGCCTGTCATGCTTAACATGTGGATGCTGTGTTCTGAGCTGCTGTATGCATATCTGTATGCTATCTTGGTTTTTATGGGTTTAGTGTTGTAAACGCATGCCACTCAGTAGCTTATTTAATCAAGGATGACATCTGTTTGCTTCAAGTTTAGGTGAAATTGACTAGTGCCCATAGTATGTGTATAGACCTGAAACCATCTGCCTCTTGTTTTCTTGTTCCATACAAGAGTACACAACTTGAAAGGAAGACTTGTTTTATTTTGATAAAATGTATCGTAGGGTTTAAGCTTTACTTGGTTGTGGTAGTAGTTGGTTGGTAACTTTTTTCTGTTATTTCATTATAATGGAGTTTTTGCTGTAATTTTCAAGCATTCCAACAAATACATCTCATCTTTGGTGTGATACTTCCATACTCTAGATAGTAGCAGAAGTGGAGAATGGGCCTGTTTTAGTTTAACAATCTCTAGCATTGGCTTTGTTGAACTTTAAAACCTGTTTAAGTAATTCATTCATCTGTGCTTGCATTTTTGCTAAGTCGCTTTGCGCTCTTGGTGGGTTGTGTCCCTTTTCATACCTGCAGTTGTTACTAGAGTGTAATCTGACAACTTATCCTTGATTGTCTGCAGCGAGTCTACCACTGCCAGCACTCTGGTGGCTTAGGAGGGCTCTTCATCTGGTGTGCTCTTACCGGCTTCAGGACGGTCTTGTTCTACATATTATCAATTTCATGTAACGCTTTTGAGTTTGGAGCGATTTAGATGAACAAGAGACCAAATTTTCTATGTTTACTTGGAGAATCCCATAAACCATTTTTGGTTTTGCAATTCTGTCTGGTTCTGTTTAGCGTCTGTCTACAATTCATCAGTTAAAATTAGACATTGTGATATTCGTGTTGTCTGATCTGAGTGAGTGTAATCGCTGCTTTCAGTGCACTCAAGCTTGGACAGTTTGACTATATGGTTATTGCACAATCCTCATCTTTTATATCCTTATTGGGACGTAAAAAACTGTCATGATTCACTTCTAAAAGCATGCTGTCAGCGGACCAACATATAATGTGTGCTATTTTGAAACAAGCCTAATACAACCATTGATTATATACCAATGTAAAGTGCATCACACCACCGGATTGACAATCATGCGAGGATCGGGAGGGACAGGGAAGTGTCGGTGTAAGAGCAACTCGGGCGACCCATTTCGTTCGTGGGTGTCTATTTGGGTCGGTGCGGATTCATTTTTGACTTGGATTTGCGTCGGCGTGGATAAGAGAAGCGCGCGCGCTCGGCTTCTTCTTTCCCCTCAAAACCCTGCTGCCCGCCATGGATGACGACCTCGCCACCGGCCTTGCCTTCCTCAACTTGTCCGGCATGACGACTGCCCCCTTCGGCAAAAGCAAGCCTCGCGCCTCCCGCAAGACCGCCGTCGCGTCCAAGCCGAAGAAAACGAGTTGGTGAAGAGGAAGGGCGGGAGGAGGCACGCAACAGGCGTGAGGGACGAAGCCATCGCGGCCGTCGCTGTCGCCGCACCGCAGGTCACCAACGCCCGCGTCGCAGCGGCAACGAGGGAGGCGCTATATATGCTAGGGTTAAACCCTAGCCAGCATGGCTTCGTCAACGCCGTCGTGGCCGCGGCCAGCACCGGCTCATCCGCGTTTCCTCGAATGGTGCTGCCCTGACTCGCCCCGCGCGTCGGCGACGCAGCCGATACCCGGCTTCCATGTTTACCCACAGGCCTCCCGCCTCTCCGGGGAGTGCTCGCCCGAGGTGAGCGTGGTGGTGCCTTCCATGCCCGTGCCCATCGACCTCAACGCCACACCGGTGGCCGGTGGCTCGTCATCCGGAGGCGCGCGACACATGCCAGCCGATGTGGAGGGCATGGTGAACAAGGACTCAAGGGAGGAGGAGCATCGACGATACAAAGAAGAACAAATGAACGCTTTCATGGTGATCCAAAGGAGGAGGCTTGAGATGGATGCAGAGAAGCAAGCCAAGATGCTTGAGATGGAGGCGGAGAAGCAAGCCAAGATGCTAGAGATCGAGGTCGCCAACGCCAAGACCAAGGCGAAAGAAGTGGCTCTCGCGAGCATGATGACCGGGGTGGAGATCATGATGTTGGATCTCAACACCGTGTCGCTAAGGAAGAGGTTGTGGTTCGAGAAGATGCAGGCCGACATGCTCAAGTTCGACGACGAGTGACAAAAGGCGGCGAGCGCCATACTTTTTTGTATGCCAACAAGTGTGCTGGCGTGACCACGGCCGTGATGGCGTGGTCGAACTCCCGCCACTTTTTTGTGTACTGGCATGTGTGTCGGCCACTGGCAAGTGCGCCAGTCGAACTGTGTGTTATTTTTCTGAAGCTGACATTGTATGCCGGCGCTGGCATGGTGTCGATATGAACTTTGGGACGACGACATGGTCGCTGGCATGAACTATGGCCGCAGGCCTTTTTTCAAAATTTGCATGCGGACATGAAATGGGTCGACGCATTAGGCGCACTGCCAACCCAAATCTCAAACGGGACGGACACCGAGCGGGCGGCCGATCCAACGGACGAAAAGCGGAAAGAAGCGCCGTCTGTTTGGGTCTTTGGAGTTGCTCTATTTCATATAATCCAGAAGAGGAAGGCCGGTTGAGTACTTTATTGTCAAGATAGGTTTTATCCACTTCATTGAATTTATGTCATTGAAGCAATGGACTTGCTAGCCAGGGTGCCGAGTTGTTAAGACCCCGCTCTTGAATGGATAAAGCAACCAGTGGAGGTGAAGTCTAAGAGCAAGAAAAGAGAGCTCGAAACTTCTTTCCATTACAGTCACAACCTGTCACTCTAGTCAGAGCGACTCATTCTTGATCACTTTCCCAGTATTCTTGCATGTGTCTTTGAAAAGGACGAGGTGTTGTTCAGGGTTCCTACCCCATTCAACATTTTGCATTTTGGTTGCTTTCTCTTTTGCAACTCTTTTATAGCAATATTCGTAGGCTAACCCAGACATCCATCACTCTCAGAAAAAAGATGCCAACACCGTCATGACAAAAGGCATCGGTTTTCTCTAATCTAACTTGAATTCAGATCAATAATCAATAGGCACACGAACAAGGCAAGAGCGCGGTTTCGGCTAAAATCAACTCTACGAGGAAGGCAGAACTCAGTGGTGACTGTGGGACAATGATTGTATCAAAATTCAGAGGTGAAACATGCAAATCCTTAATGATGCAATGCTAGCTAAGAAAGTATTGGTACCAATTGAGCATCATGAAAGCTCTTGTGCACGAGTCAAGGGGTTGTTTGGGACTGTTTTGCTCCCTAGAATTCATCTCCGCTCTAAAAAACGCAAGCCAAACGAGATAGCTTCGCGATATGTCGCTCCACAAAAAAATCTAGGGTTAGGGTTAGAATCTGGGGTACAACCCCTGTTTTCGTGAAGCTCTTAAAGGGGTGCTAAAAAAACTCTAGAAGCTAGAGTTGGGGGAAATTACCCACCACTACCATTAGTAAGTGGATACCCCTTTGTTTTTCCCACGACATCCAATCAAGTAGATCATTTTCTACCAAATTTCTCATTTTTGAAACTAGAGCTAGCTGAAAGCCAAACACGATAAACTACTCTTTGGTGGAGCTGCAACCCCTATATGGAACTTCTCCAAAGTACATCGGGTGGAGTGAAGCTGATTTTGGTGAAGCGAAGCAGTCCCAAACAGACCCTAAAGGGACAGTATTTGTAATCCTTGTACTGCCACATGGTCCTTGTACTGCCTCTTATACATCACCTACTCATGCAAATCAAAGACTTCAAAGCTCTTATGATCATGCTCTCATTATCATTTGTCCTAGAGCTAGATGCTCTTGAAGTGTACATTCATAGTGTGTTTTCACCATCTTCATCTTCGTCGCCTCCAATGTCTTTTTCAACCAAAATCTTCACCATCTCATGACGAGTTGAGGTGGCAATCATCTTCAAACAAGCTGCTCTGACCCAACAAACCTTCACATGCCCACTCACCTACACCTTAGTTTGACATTAGCTAGAATCATAGTTTAAAAAACCGAACCGGCGCTAGTGGAGGCGACTACTATACAAATTGGTTTTTATCCCCTTTCCGTGACAAAGTTTTAAACCGCCGCCTTGCTTGTGTGTGCGAAAGGGGGAGGGGGGGGGGTCCTTCGCACACGACCCAGAAAACCGTCGGCAATAGGTCCTCCGGTCACACACGCGGGGCAAAAAGAGCTCGTGTGCTATCGGCCGAGCCATCGCAAACAATTATGCATGCCCAATTGTTTTCGTTTGTATGTACATCCCACACAGTGAATTCAGACAAACGTTTCCTTTCGTATGTACATCCCATAGTGAATCCGAGACAAATGTTTCCGTCCGTCCATACATCACACACAATTTTCTGCATCACATCGTCTGTGATAGTGTTGCCATTGCAGACGATATTAATAATGCTATCGTTTGTGTTATTGAATGCATCACGCACGGTGCCTAGAAGAAACCGCGTGGCATAGGCTGCCCATCACACACCTTTTATGTGGAAAACTTTGTGCGAGGTGGCCTAACACAAATTGTTGTCCACATGAAGTCATGTGTGATTGTTCGTTGATCCAACACGTTTACTTCCTAAAAACCGTGTGGGTTATCCGAGGTCATCGCCCATGATGTTGTCTTAATAACCGTTTGCAATAGAAAAACCCAATAAGCAGGCTAATTGGCCTATTATTTTGAATCCGTTAGTAATCAAATTAACAATTCATATTAAACACACAATATATTTCATTTTCGCATTATGGAACCAGGATTTCATAATTGAAATACATCAAGTACAACATCATATAGCTTCAACACTCACTTACACCATATAGGCATATAGCTATCTAGCCCATTACACAACAGCACCAAATTTCACATGCAACATCTAAAACCTTTGGAAACTAGCATCGTAGACGGTAGATAGACAGATGAATCTCATTGTCGAGGGAATTTTCCCCAGGTAGCCTCATCCGCACCCAATAATATTTCAAGACATCGGGGATGGCAAAGCCCTCATGCCGGCTAGCCGTGTGGCCGGCTAGGACCACACGGCCGGCTTCCAGAAGACGGCATACGCTTAGAAGGCGGCTTCGGGGGTGGGCTGGCTTCCAGCAGTCGGCCCCTCCTACTCCTCGGAGTCTGCACTCACCTACTACGACGAGACAAGGCGTAGCTACAGTGTCGCCTGCTCCCCCCGAATCCCGGAAGGGCATGGCTACAGTGCGGGCTGACCAAACGGCCACCTACCCACACAACGTGGGACTGTAGCCATACGATGCATGACGCGGCCCTCGTCAGCAAGGACCGCGCTACAGCAAAAGGCAATCAGCATGGCCCGCAGGCGGCGGGCCCTACCCGCCGGCTGGATTCTCGACAGCCAGCGGGGCCCTCCAGAGGCAGGCCCTAGTAGCCGATGGAGAACCCGGCGACCCTAGACACCGACGTCCGGGTCCTACACCCGACCGTATTACCATTGTACCCCGAGGGGGTCAGCCTGTAAGACCCCCCGGGATCACCCATGCAAAGGGTTCAACTCTCATTCCACACACACACCATAGCTAGGAGAAGCGGGAAAGCCCTACCCTTCTTCCTCCTCTAGCAATACAGCTCCAGGAGCAACTCTGTATACTATCGATCATAGTCATCACAGCAGGATTAGGAGTGTTTTCTCTCCGGAGAGCCCCGAACCTGGGTACGTCTCGTGTGCTCCCGAGCTCGTGCTCACTCTCGCTTCCGGAACCCGACGACGTCCTCATGGTTCCACCCATGATAAGCCACCCCCTGGCATCTGATGTGAGATTACCACGATAGTTGGCACCCACCGTGGGGCCATCCGTGGCGTCGGCCACCCGGAAGGAAACCCTCCACCCCGCCGCGAGAACGGAGTGACCTCCTGGTCCTCTAGTGCTGGCGACCGCGGCCAGCGGAACCCGGAGCCGGCTGCTAGCCGCAGTCGGTGATCTCACGAGATGGTTGTGAACAGCCGGCAAGTTCCTCTGAGAGTGGAGGGCCGGCGCCAGCAGGATGAACGTCCGCCCCCCGGTAGGGAGAGGCTGGCTTCTCCAGCACCGGTTGACCACCCAACCTTGGGGGGCCGGCTAGACCCCCGTGAAGCAGTCAGCGAGAATGACGCTCGTCGCCGGATCGAGCAGCTGGCTCGGTCCCTAGCAATGGAGGATGAGGATATAGTCAGCCCGGCCTGCTTTGGCCCCCGCATCCGCGACGAGCCCTTCCCCAAAGGGTTCTTGCTTCCTCGCGACACTCCCAAGTAGAACGGCGCCGTGAAGCCGGAAGATTGGCTCACCGACTATGCCACAGCCGTCATCATAGTAAACGGCAACAAGCGCGTTGCCGTGAGGTACGTTCCGCTCATGTTGCAGGGCATGACCCGGACATGGCTGAACAACCTCAATCCCAAGAGCATCAATAGTTGGCTGGACTTCAGCGAAGTCTTCGTGCGCAACTTCAACAGCACCTACAAGTGCCCCCCAAGCCTCGTCAGCTCTCCATGTGCGTTCAGGGCCCAACCGAGTCCACTCACGACTACCTGACGCACTGGGCTGAGTTGCGCAACTCTTGCGAGGGGGTGCACGAGGTGCAAGCCATCGAGTACTTCACCGCCGGGTGCACAGAGGGCACCCTGCTCAAGCACAAGCTTTTGTGCGACGAGCCGGCTACCTTGGACGAGCTCCTGGTGATGGCGGACAAGTACGACATCGCCGACTCTTCCATGAAGTCGGAGATCCGGATCGACGTGTCCGGGAAGGTGATCCCCTCGGCTTCTCAGGCGCCGGCTGGTGACTCCAACCGGCATCAGCAACCGAACGACAACAAGCGCAAGGCCCAGCAACCGGCTTCTAACAGTCGGCGGGTGGCGACCGTCGAGGACCAGCAGCTGTCAGGTCAACCCGGCCCCAAGCGTCAGCGGGGTGGCAAGGGCGCCTGGCTGCCGGCCTTCTCCTTTGAGCAGGCCCTCGACGCTCCATGCAAGTTCCACAGTCGCGTGAAGCCCAACCATACAACCTGGCAGTGCAGCTGGCTCACCCAAATCACTAAGGGTGAGGGCTTGCCGCCGCCTCTAGCCGGCCCGGCGGTTCTGGCTCCTCAGCAGCCAGCCCGCCCTGTCGGCATGCTCCAAGATGAATTCCCCAACAAGAACGCCACCTACGTCGTCTTCACCAGTGAAGCCAGCGACAAGCACAGTCGGCGTTAGCAGCACCGCGAGGTGAATGCTGTTATTCCAGAGGTCCCCCAATTCATGCACTGGTCCGAGAGGCCCATCACCTGGAGCCGAGATGACCATCCGTCCGTGATGCCTTCGTCGGGTGTTTATGCCATGGTGCTGGACTCCACCTTCTCAACTGAGAGGCAGGCGTGCCGCTTCTCCCGAATCCTGATAGACGGCGGTAGAAACATCAACATCCTCTACCGGGACACCATGGAAAAGATGGGCATCAAGGAGCAGCAACTCCAGCCTAGCCGGACCGTGTTCTATGGCATTGTCCATGGGCTTTCCCGCTCTCCAATCGGCAAGATCAAGATCGACGTCCTGTTCGGCGACACGACCCACTTCCGCCGAGAGCCTATCTGGTTTGAGGTGGTTGACTTGGACAACCCCTACCACATGCTCTTGGGTCGGCCCGCGATAGCCAAGTTCATGATGGTTCCGCACTATGCATACCTAAAGGCGAAGATGCCGGGTCCCAAGGGTATCATCACCATTGCCGACGACTATAAGAAGTCGCTCGAATGCGCCGCAGCCAGCTCCTGGCTGGCCGAGTCCCTCGTCATCGCCAAAGAAAAGTGCCTCCTTGACTGGGCTGTGGCCATGGCCAGCAAGCAGCCAACCATGCTGACTGACCCCAAGGATGATGAAGGCGAGGGCTCCTTCTAGCTGGCCAAGGAAACCAAGAAGATCATCTTGGACCCGACGCACCCGGAGCAATACGTTGTCGTGGGGTCCAACCTCGATAGCAAATAGGAAGGCCAGCTCGTCGACTTCCTCCGTGAGAATCGGGATATATTCGCGTGGTCCCCCAAGGACATGCCGGGTGTTTCAAAGAAGTTCACCGAGCACAAGCTGCATGTACGACCAGATGCTAAGCCGGTCAAGCAACCCCTCCACCACCTATCAGAAGAGAAGAGAAGGATCGTTGGTGAAGAAATCGCCCGGCTTCTGGCATCTAGCTTCATCATGGAAGTGTTCTACCCGGAGTGGCTTGTCAACCCAGTCCTCGTTTTGAAGAAAAACAACAAGTGGCGCATGTGTATCGACTACACGAGCCTGAACAAGGCCTGCCCCAAGGATTCGTTTGCCTTGCCCTGGATCGATCAAGTGACCGACTCCACGGCCGGCTGCGACCTGCTGTCCTTCTTGGACGCCTACTCCGGCTACCACCAGATCAAGCTGGACCCGGCCGATCAACTGAAGACCGCATTCATCACCTCTTTCGGCGTGTTCTGCTACATCACCATGACGTTTGGCTTGAGGAATGCCGGCACAACCTTTCAACGCTGCATGCAGAAGTGCCTCCTAAAACAACTCGGCAGGAATGCCCATGTCTACGTGGATGACATAGTGGTGAAGACGAAGAAGCACGGCACCCTTTTGGAGGATCTCAAGGAGACCTTCGCCAACCTGCGCCATTTCCAAATCAAGCTCAACCTGGAGAAATGTGTTTTCGGAGTGCCAGCCGGCCAGCTCCTTGGCTTCCTTGTTTCTGAACGCGGGATAGAGTGCAACCCCATGAAGATCAAGGCCATCGAGCGGATGAAGAAACCGACTAAGCTGCGGGACATCCAGAAGTTCACCGGGTGCCTAGCATATCTCAGTTGTTTCGTCAGCCGATGGGCAAGAAGACCCTCCCTCTGTACCAGCTGATGAAGAAGACCATGTGCTTCGAGTGGACTGACCAGGCGGACGAGGCGTTCCTCCAGCTCAGTCGGATGCTGTCCACACCGCCTGTTCTGGCCGCTCTAGCTGCCAAGGAACCAATGCTCCTCTACATCACTGCTACCAACCGGGTCGTCAGCACGGTGATTGTATTTGAACGCCCAGAAGCTGGCAAGGCGCAACTGGTCCAGAGGCCGGTCTATTACTTGAGAGATGTGTTGTTGTAAGTGCATCTACTGCCACCCCTAGTTGGTTTTGGAGTATTGACGACAAACGTGGTTGAGGGACTAATGTGTTTGTGAGAATTGCAGGATAACACATGTAGTAGTCCCTCATTGATTCGGTTTACCTACCAGAGATGACCCCTAAAAATGTATGAAGACATTGAAGAAAATGGTGGTTCATGAAGATATTCACATTGAAGATAATGACCTGTGAAGACATTCACTTGAAGACTATGGAGTGCGAAGACATAGTTTCTTTTGTAGTTTCCTTTTCTTGTTTATGGAGTCATAGGAACCACCGTACTATTAAGTGGGGTCCAAGTGAACAAATCAGATGACTGAAGTGATGCTCAACCAAATTCCAATGTCTTCGAGTGAAGACAATGAGAGCAAATCTTATCCAGAGTTGGATGAGTCAGCTTTGCTTGTAGCCCAAGCCAAGCTGTCGCGTGTGTTTGAAATCCCACTATTGGACACATGTCGCTTCCTTAGTGAACCAGGGTCATTTCAGACATATCATGTCGGGTTGCCTCCAGGCTATAAATAGCCTACCCCCTACACCATAAATTGGTGGCTGCTTAGAGTTAGTGCATGACTTTTGTCGTTTGAGAACAACCCACCTCCGAATCCTTTGAGAGAGAGAGAGAGATCCTCGTGAGGACAAAGCCCAAAACACCCAGAGCCAAAGAGTGTTAGGCATCACTAAAGTCTTTCTGTCCGCATGACTTGAAGACTTGTTACACTTGAGGACTGTGAGTCCTCCAGCCGGTTAGGCGTCACGTTCTGAGCATCTAAGAGTCATTGTGGATCGCCGGTGAACGGAGTCTGTGAAGGTTTGGAGGTCTACCTTGAAGACCTACCAGAGTGATTGGGCGAGGACTAGGTGTCCTTAGCTCAAGGGGAATAAGGTGAAGACACATTCTTCTGAGTTCAATCTCAGCCTCCCTAACCAGACGTACAGTTGTCACAGCAACTGGAACTGGTCTACCAAATCCTTGTCTATGCCAAGTGATACGTCTCCGTCGTATCTATAATTTTTGATTGTTCCATGCCAATATTATACAACTTTCATATACTTTTGGTAACTTTTTATACTATTTTTGGGACTAACATATTGATCAAGTGCCTAGTGCCAGTTCTTGTTTGTTGCATGTTTTTTGTTTCACAAAGAATCCATATCAAATGGAGTCCAAACGGGATAAAAATTGACGGAGATTTTTTTTGGAATATATGTGAATTTTGGGAAGTGAAATCAACGCGAGACGATGCTCGAGGGGCCCACGAGGCAGGGGGCGCGCCCCTGACCCTCGTGGCCACCCCGTATGGCAGTTGGTGCCCTTCTTTCGCCGCAATAAAGCTAATATCCGGATAAAAATCGTGTCCAGATTTCAGCCCAATCAGAGTTACGGATCTCCGGGAATATAAGAAACGGTGAAAGGGCAGAATCTGGGAACGCAGAAACCGAGAGAGACAGAGAGACAGATCCAATCTCGGAGGGGCTCTCGCCCCTCCCATGCCATGGAGGCCATGTACCAGAGGGGAAACCCTTCTCCCATCTAGGGAGAAGGTCAAGGAAGAAGAAGAAGGGGGGCTCCCTCCCCCTCTCTTCCGGTGGCGCAAGAACGCCGCCGGGGCCATCATCATCACCGCAATCTACACCAACAACTTCACCACCATCATCACCAACTCTTCCCCCCTCTATGCAGCGGTGTAACCCCTCTTTTACCCGCTGTAATCTCTACTTAAACATGGTGCTCAATGCTATATATTATTTCCCAATGATGTATGGCTATCCTATGATGTTTGAGTAGATCCGTTTTGTCCTATGGGTTAGTTGATGATCGTGATTGGTTTGAGTTGCATGTTTTATTATTGGTGCTGTCCTATGGGGCTCTCTGTGTCGCGCAAGCGTGAGGGATCCCCAGTGTAGGTTTTGCAATATGTTCATGATTTGCTTATGGTGGGTGGCGTGAGTGACAGAAGCACAGACTCGAGTAAGTAGGTTGTTTGCGTATGGGAGTAAAGAGGACTTGATGCCTTATAATGCTATGATTGGGTTTTACCTTAATGATCTTTAGTAGTTGAGGATGCTTGCTAGAGTTCCAATCATAAGTGCATATGATCCAAGAATAGAAGGTATGTTAGCTTATGCCTCTCCCTCAAATAAAATTGCAATAATGATTACCGGTCTAGTTATCGATTGCCTAGGGACAAATAACTTTCTCGTGAAAAAAATCTTTCTACTAAAACTAACTTAGGTGTCTTCATCTAAACAGCCCCTACTTTTTATTTACGCGCTCTTTATTATCTTGCAAACCTATCCAACATTACCTACAAAGTACTTCTAGTTTCATACTTGTTCTAGGTAAAGCGAACGTTAAGCGTGCGTAGAGTTGTATCAGTGGTCGATAGAACTTGAGGGAATATTTGTTCTACCTTTAGCTCCTCGTTGGGTTCGACACTCTTACTTATTGAAAGAGGCTACAATTGACCCCCTATACTTGTGGGTTATCAAGACCTTTTTCTAGCGCCGTTGCCGGGGAGTTATAGCGTGGGGTGAATATTCTCGTGTGTGCTTGTTTGCTTTATCACTAAGTAATTTTTATTTGCTGTTCTAAGTTGTTCTCTATCTTTAGTTATGGATATGAACACGAAATACCAAAAAAATAGGTTTACTTGCTACTCATGGAGATGGGGAACCTCCTAAAACCCTCGATGCTCATTATGTGAAAGATATTATGTACTACTTTGATAATCCTGAGAAAACCCCATTCAACTTTATAATGGGAGTAACGTTGGATCAACATGAATACTTTAGGGATTATCGCTTGACTCAAAAATGGAAACTATTATGGGACCAAATTTATATGTTGCATTGATATGCTTGACAACTGTGCTTGAGATATGATTATACTTGGTGCTCTAGGATGAAGGCTCCACACCTTCCCTTTTCATGTGAATTTAATGATGATGAAACCTTGGCTTCTTATGCTAATGGTATATATGATTATTATGATGTGGAACACATAGAAGAATTTGTTGCTTTTATGGGTGCTTATGAAATTGAATCTTTGTTTGAAGAGTTTGAAGATTTTGATGATTCAGTTTATAGACCTGAAAATTTAGCTATCCTTAAATATTGCTATGAGAATTATAAATACAATTATGATATTGATGAATTTATTGAGAAAGTCTCCGCTGTCCGAGAAACGACTAATATTTTGCAGGAGTCTATGGAAGAAGAAATTGATGAAACTGTGAGCTCATTGGATGAAAAAGATGATGAGGAGAGCGAAGAACAAAAGGAGGAAGAGCAGATTAGCTACCCGTGCCCACCTTCTAATGAGAGTAACTCTTCAACTCATACATTGTTTAATTTCCCTTCATGCTTACCGAAGGATGATTGCTATGATGATTGTTATGATCCCGTTGATTCTTTTGAAATATCCCTTTTTGATGATGCTTGCTATGCTTGTGGCCAAGATGCCAATCTGAATTATGCTTATGGATATGAACTTGCTATAGTTCCTTATGTTAAACATGAAATTGCTGCTATTGCACTCACGCATGATAGTCCTATTATCTTTTTGAATTCTCCTGACTACACTATATCGGAGAAGTTTGCCCTTATTAAGGATTATATTGATGGGTTGCATTTTACCGTTGCACATGATAATTTTGATGAATATAATATGCATGTGCTTGCTGCTCCTACTTGCAATTATTATGAGAGAGGAACTACATCTCCACCTCTCCATGTTTCCAATATGATAAAATTGCAAGAAACTGTTTATACTATGCATTGGCCTTTACTATGTGTGCATGAATTGTTCTTTTATGACATGCCGATGCATAGGAAGAGAGTTAGACTTCGTCATTACATGATATATGTTGCTTTGTGCTCACTACTAAATCACAAATCATTGTTAATTAAAATTGTCTTTGATATATCTTGGGATCCAGGTGGATCCATTACTTGAGCACCTTATGCCTAACTTAATGGCTTTAAAGAAAGCGCTGCCAGGGAGACAACTCGGAAGTTTTAGAGAGTCATTTATTTCTGTTGAGTGCTTTTATATAGTTTAAAAACAAAATAAATAAAGAGGGGAACCCAAAACTTTTCAAAAAGGAAAGTGAAAGTGAGAGAGACAAGCATTGTTGAAGTGGGGGAGCTCCTTGAACTTTGTTCATGCTCACGGAAACTTTGTGAATCTTGATTACAGAAACTTCTCAACAAAAATAATTACCCCCTTGTACAATTCCATTGTATTATAAAAATAATGTGCCAAGATTTGCCTTTAGGATGTTTACATTGCTTGTTGGTTTGTGCGGTGCAGAACAGAAACTTTGGCTGTAGTGCGCGATTTTACATTTTTTACTGGAACGTCAAACGGTTCTGAAACTTTTTGCACTGAATTCTATACAATTTTTTTATTTTTCCTAATTGTTTAAGAATTTTTGGAGTACCATAAGTATGATGAATGTTCAGATTACTACAGTCTATCCCGTTTATGACAGATTCTGTTTTTGATGCATAGTTTGCTTATTTTGATGAAACTATCAATTTCTATCAGTGGATTAAGCCATGGAAAAGTTATATTACAGTAGATAAAATGAAAAAATATGAATTGGTTTGCAACAGTACTTAGAGTAGTGATTTTCTTTATTATACTAATGGATCTTACCGAACTTTCTGTTAAGTTTTGTGTGATTGAAGTTTTCAAGTTTTGGGAGAGATCACGATGGATGAAGGAATAAGGAGTGGCAAGATCCTAAGCTTGGAGATGCCCGAGGCACCCCAAGGAAATATTCAAGGACTCCCAATCAACCAAGCTTGGGGATGCCCCGGAAGGCATCCCCTTTTTCTTCTAACAATCATCGGTAATTTTACTTGGAGCTATATTTTTATTCGTCACATGATATGCGTAAATCTTGGAGCGTCTTTTGCATTTAGTTTTCACTTTTCTTTGATGCACCATGCTGGTATGATATAGTTCTTGGTTGATTTATAGAATGATCATTGCACTTCACTTATATTTTTTGAGTATGCCTTTATAGAATGCTTCATGTGCTTCACTTATATCATTTGAAGTTTGGATTGCATGTTTCTCCTCACGTAGAAAACCACCATTTGTAGAATGCTCTTTTGCTTCACTTATATTTGTTAGAGCGTGGGCATATCTTTTTAGGAAGAATTAAACTCTCTTGCTTCACTTATATCTATTTATATGAAGGAAATATGCCCTAGAGGCAATAATAAAGTTATTATTTATTTCCTTATATCATGATAAATGTTTATTATTCATGCTAGAATTGTATTAACCGGAAACATAATACATGTGTGTGAATACATAGACAAACAAAGTGTCACTAGTATGCCTCTACTTGACTAGCTCGTTGATCAAAGATGGTTATGTTTCCTAACCATAGACATGAGTTGTCATTTGATTAACGGGATCACAACATTAGGAGAATGATGTGATTGACTTGACCCATTCCGTTAGCTTAGCACACGATCGTTTAGTTTGTTGCTATTGCTTTCTTCATGACTTATACATGTTCCTATGACTATGAGATTATGCAACTCCCGTTTACCGGAGGAACACTTTATGTGCCACCAAACGTCACAACGTAACTGGGTGATTATAAAGGTGCTCTACAGGTGTCTCCGAAGGTACTTGTTGGGTTGGCGTATTTCGAGATTAGGATTTGTCACTCCGATTGTCGGAGAGGTATCTCTGGGCCCACTCGGTAATGCACATCACTATAAGCCTTGCAAGCATTGCAACTAATGAGTTAGTTGCGGGATGATGTATTACGGAACGAGTAAAGAGACTTGCCGGTAACGAGATTGAACTAGGTATTGAGATACCGACGATCGAATCTCGAGCAAGTAACATACCAATGACAAAGGGAACAACGTATGTTGTTATGTGGTTTGACCGATAAAGATCTTCGTAGAATATGTAGGAGCCAATATGAACATCCAGGTTCCTCTATTGGTTATTGACCAGAGACGTGTCTCGGTCATGTCTACATAGTTCTCGAACCCGTAGGGTCCGCACGCTTAAAGTTCGATGACGGTTATATTATGAGTTTATGTATTTTGATGTAACGAAGGAGTTCGGAGTCCCGGATGAGATCGGGGACATGACGAGGAGTCTCAAAATGGTCGAGACGTAAAGATTGATATATTGGACGACTATATTCGGACATCAGAAATGTTCCGAGTGATTCGGGTATTTTCGGGAGTACCGGGGAGTTACAGGAATTCGTATTGGGCCTTAATGGGCCATACGGGAAAGGAGAGAAAGGCCTCAAAGGGTGGCCGCACCCCTCCCCATGGGCTGGTCCGAATTGGACTAGGGAGGGGGGCGCCCCCTTCCTTCCTTCTCCTTTTCCCTTCCCTTTCCTTCCCTCCTACTCATACTACTTGGATGGGTTCCTAGTTCTACTAGGAAAGGGGGAATCCTACTCCTGGTGGGGGTAGGACTCCCCTAGGGCGCGCCATAGAGAGGGCCGACCCTCCCCCTCCTCCACTCCTTTATATACGGGGGCAGGGGGCACCCCAAAGAGACAACAATTGATCTCTTGATCTCTTAGCCGTGTGCGGTGCCCCCCTCCTCCATAATCTACCTCGATCATATGGTAGCGGTGCTTAGGCGAAGCCCTGTGTCGGCAGAACATCATCGTCATCACCACGCCGTCGTGCTGACGAAACTCTCCCTCAACACTCGGCTGGATCGGAGTTCGAGGGACGTCATCGAGTTGAACGTGTGCAGAACTCGGAGGTGCCGTGCGTTCGGTACTTGATCGGTCGGATCGTGAAGACGTACGACTACATCAACTGCGTTGTAGTAACGCTTCCGCTTTTGGTCTATGAGGGTACGTGGACACACTCTCCCCTCTCGTTGCTATGCATCACCATGATCTTGCATGTGCATAGGAAATTTTTGAAATTACTACGTTCCCCAACATTAGAGAGATGACAGGAACTGGTCATTCACATGGTTAGTCATAAAATCCTACATAAAACTTGTAGATCACTGAATATGATATGTTTGATTCCTTGCAATAGTTTTGCCATATAAAGATGGTGATATTAGAGTCATGCTAGTGGGTAGTTGTGGATTGTAGAAATACTTGTGTTGAAGTTTGTGATTCCCATAGCATGCACGTATGATGAACCGTTATGTAACGAAGTTGGAGCATGAGGTATTTATTGATTGTCTTCCTTATGAGTGGCTGTCGCGGACGAGCGATGGTCTTTTCCTACCAATCTACTCCCTAGGAGCATGCGCGTAGTACTTTGTTTCGACGACTAATAGATTTTTGCAATAAGTATGTGAGTTCTTTATGACTAATGTTGAGTCCATGGATTATACACACTCTCACCCTTCCATCATTGCTAGCCTCTTTGGTACTGTGCATTGCCCTTTCTCACCTCGAGAGTTGGTGCAAACTTCGCCGGTGCATTCAAACCCCGTGATATGATAAACTCTATCACACATAAGCCGCCTTACATCTTCCTCAAAATAGCCACCATACCTACCTATCATGGCATTTCCATAGCCATTCCGAGATATATTGCCATGCAACTTCCATCATCATCATATACATGACTTGAGCATTCATTGTTATATTGCTTTGCATGATCATAAGATAGATAGCATGATTTTTTCATGGCTTGTCCATTTTTTGATGTCATTGCTATGCTACATCATTGCACATCCCGGTACACCGCCGGAGGCATTCATATAGAGTCATATCTTTGTTCTAGTATCGAGTTGTAATATTGAGTTGTAAGTAAATAAAAGTGTGATGATCATCATTATTAGAGCATTTCCCCAAGAAAAAAAAGAGAGGCCAAAGAAGCCTAAATAAAAAAGGGGCCAAAGAAGCCCGCCAGGGTGGGCAATGTTACTATCCTTTTACCACACTTGTGCTTCAAAGTAGCACCATGTTCTTTATATAGAGAGTCTCTTGAGTTATCACTTTTATATACTAGTGGGAATTTTCATTATAGAACTTGGCTTGTATATTCCGATGATGGGCTTCCTCAAATGCCCGAGGTCTTCATGAGCAAGCAAGTTGGATGCACACCCACTTAGTTTCAGTTTGAGCTTTCATACACTTATAGCTCTTAGTGCATCCGTTGCATGGCAATCCCTACTCCTCGCATTGACATGACTTGATGGGCATCTCCATAGCCCATTGATTAGCCGCTTCGATGTGAGACTTTCTTCCTTTTTGTCTTCTCCACATAACCTCCACCATCATATTCTATTCCACCTATAGTTCTATGTCCATAGCTCACGCTCATGTATTGCATAAAAGTTGAAAAGGTTTGAGAACGTCAAAAGTATGAAACAATTGCTTGGCTTGTCATCAGGGTTGTGCATGATTTGAATGCTTTGTGTGGTGAAGATGGAGCATAGCCATACCATATGATTTTGTAGGGATAACTTTCTTTGGCCATGTTATTTTGAAAAGACATGATTGCTTTATTAGTATGATTAAAGTATTATTGTCTTAATGTCAAAAGATAGACTATTGCTTTGAATCACTCGTGTCTTAATATTCATGCCATGATTAGATTACAAGATCAAGATTATGCTAGGTAGCATTCCACATCAAAAATTATCCTTTTTATCATTTACCTACTTGAGGACGAGCAGGAATTAAGCTTGGGGATGCTGATACGTGTCCATCGTATCTATAATTTTTGATTGTTCCATGCCAATATTATACAACTTTCATATACTTTTGGCAACTTTTTATACTATTTTTGGGACTAACATATTGATCAAGTGCCCAGTGCCAGTTCCTGTTTGTTGCCTGTTTTTTGTTTCATAGAAAATACATATCAAACGGAGTCCAAACGGGATAAAAACCGAGGGAGATTTTTTTGGAATATATGTGAATTTTGGGAAGTGAAATCAACGCGAGACGATGCTTGAGGGGCCCACGAGACAGGGGGCGCGCCCCAGGGGGGCAGGCGCGCCCCTGACCCTCATGGCCACTTCGTAATGCAGTTGGTGCCCTTCTTTCGCCGCAAGAAAGCTAATATCCGGATAAAAATCGTGTCCAAATTTCAGCCCAATCGGAGTTACGGATCTCCGGGAATATAAGAAATGGTGAAAGGGCAGAATTCGGGAACGCAGAAACAGAGAGAGACAGAGAGACAAATCCAATCTTGGAGGGACTCTCGCCCTCCCATGGAATGGAGGCCATGGACCAGAGGGGAAACCATTCTCCCATCTAGGGAGAAGGTCAAGGAAGAAGAAGAAGAAGAAGGGGGGGCTCCCCCTCTCTTCTGGTGGCGCCGGAACACCGTCGGGGCCATCATCATCACCGCAATATACACCAACAACTTCACTGCCATAATCACCAACTCTCCCCCCTCTATGCAGCGGTGTAACCCCTCTTTTACCCGCTGTAATCTCTACTTAAACATGGTGCTCAACGCTATATATTATTTCCCAATGATGTATGGCTATGCTATGATGTTTGAGTAGATCCGTTTTGTCCTATGGGTTAATTAATGGTCGTGATTGGTTTGAGTTGCATGTTTTTATTATTGGTGCTGTCCTATGGTGCTCGTCGTGTCGCACAAGCGTGAGGGATCCCCGCTGTAGGGTTTGCAATATGTTCATGATTTGCTTATGGTGGGTGGTGTGAGTGACAGAAGCACAAACCCGAGTAAGTAGGTTGTTTGCGTATGGGAGTAAAGAGGACTTGATGCCTTATAATGCTATGGTTGAGTTTTACCTTAATGATCTTTAGTAGTTGCGGATGCTTGCTAGAGTTTCAATCATAAGTGCATATGATCCAAGAATAGAAAGTATGTTAGCTTATGCCTCTCCCTAAAATAAAATTGCAATAATGATTACTGGTCTAGTTATCGATTGCCTAGGGACAAATAATAAGCTTTCTACTAAAACTAACTTAGTTGTGTCTTCATCTAAACAGCCCCTATTTTTTATTTACGCACTCTTTATTATCTTGCAAACCTATCCAACATCACCTACAAAGTACTTCTAGTTTCATACTTGTTCTAGGTAAAGCGAACGTTAAGCATGCGTAGAGTTGTATCGGTGGTCGATAGAACTTGAGGGAATATTTGTTCTACCTTTAGCTCCTCATTGGGTTCGACACTCTTACTTATCGAAAGAGGATACAATTGATCCCCTATACTTGTGGGTTATCACCAAGCAACTGGTTCTATCCCTTGCTTCCTTTACATTTCAGTTTGTCTTCGTGAAATCATTGGTTGCTTGCCTGATCTGTTTGACTTCACTGTGTGAAGACTATTACCTGTTTGGCTTCATACAGTCTTCCATTCTGATCCATACTACCTAGCTTCTGTTAGTCTTCGTACTTTCACTATACTGCTTACTTGACTATGGCTTGTCTAGTGTAGTTCATCTTCCGCTGCATATCTTATAGGTTCATTTCAACTATTTGTCTTCAAAGACCTCATGTTTTGAAGACTTTCATAAAAATCGCCTATTCACCCCCCTCTAGTCGATAACTAGCACTTTCAATTGGTATCAGAGCAAGGTGCTCCCTTGTTCTGTGTGATTCGGTTTAACCACCTGGAGTTTTAGCTATGTCGATTGTAGGGATAATCAAGGTCTCTGCTGCGTGCCCTATCTTTGATGGTTATGATTATCCCAAATGGAAGGCCATGATGAGGAAACGACTCCTGGCGATTAACAGTGAGCTGTGGACAGTCACGGAGATTGTTCTTACCGATCTATGTAAAATGGCTCATGCTAATGATATTCGCAAGTATACTCGACTGGATACTATGGCTAAGGATATCATATGCTCATGCTTGTCCCGAAATGAGTTCAGGCGCATTATGCATCTTTGCAATGCGAAGCTTATATGGGACCGGATCTCTGATGTTTATGAAGGTCATCGAACTCGCCAGGACCCCTGGTTTCACGAAATCAAGGAGTCACTTAAAATGATGACCTCCGAACCTGATTCATCTTCTCCGACCTACTGCTTCATGGCACGAGGTGCTAAGGTAAACTCACGCAATGCTTACTTTCAAACATCTAGTGAAGATGACTCTGAGTGTGAATCCAAACCCAGCTATAAGACTCTTGCTAAAATTGCAACTGAACAACAAACTGCTATGGAACATATTCAAAAGTTGCTTGATAAAAGCGATGACATGTTGGACAAGGAAATGAATCGAACTCATTCTTTAATCAAAGACATTAAAAATCTTTGTGTCAAGTCGAGGATCTTGAAAGTCATCATGAAACACTCTCATCTACTCATGAGAAGCTTTCCTATGATTATCTTCAAAGGAAGCAAGATCTAGAGAAATTGAGGGCGTCTCATGAAGATCTTGAAATGGAGAACGATTCACTACTCGCTCAACAGATCAGTTTCGCTCAGGAAGATTTTGTGCCACCATGTTTAAAATGTCTTGAGCGTGATAATGATGTCTCTGTTGCTAAATGCTCCACTGCCTCTGATGTTGCAATATCTTCAACTGCTGATGTGGTAACTGACCCCTCTACCGAGGATACCTCTACTATTGCTGATAAGAATGCTAGGTTGAAGGCATTGCTTGAAACAGGCATGTACAAAAGCCTCGAAGGGAATTAGATGCTATGTGATGTCCTCAAGAAACAGATTCTGAACCGAAACCCTAGGAAAGAGGGTGTTGTGTTTGAGAGGAAAATGAATGTTGATGGTTCTTACTGGAAGCCTAAGCAGTACCCCAAAACCACATGGGTTGCTGCAAAGGACCCTTCAGTGGACCCATCCACCTTATCTGGCTTCACTTGTGCTAACCCCATTATCATTGATGAATCCTTTGACGCCAATTATAAGATGTTTAAGAATCATAATGGTGAAGTGTTTGCCAGGTTTATTGGTACTAACCCCGGGAATGGACCACCTTTGAAGAAGATCTGGGTGCCCAAAAGTTGTCTTGAAAAGCTTCCCGTGAATGTCATCATGACACCTCCTGGGAAGAAGACAAACCCCAGACCAAAGGCTTCATATGGCCCAAAGGCTTCATACAGACAAAGAACCTCATAAGGTCACCCTAACGCCAATGTTTTGCAGGGAAACCATACTCAGATTTATGAATATGAGCATGTTTCTTCAAACTGCTATGTTCATAAAACAAAGAACTTTTCTGCATATTCTTATGAGTATTATTCACCTTCTGCAAGGCTATTTGCAAGGGCCCCAAAGCCAAAGTTCTTAGATGCTGCACTTAGACTCATTGCTTCTAAGCCACCACTGAAGATGTGGGTGGTTAAGAAGAATGAACTTTCTCTTGCAGGGAAAGGTCTCCAGCCGAAAATCAAAGTCTTCTGACGCCAATGCTGGGGAACTAAAACATCTTGTGGGATGCAAGATAAAATGCCAAAATGGTCTTGCTATGTATTTTGTCCCAGGGTTTCTTGACAAGCATCCTATCTTACCAAACAAGAATCTTAACTTCAATAATATGCTTGTCCTTTACATGTTTGTGCTTCATAATACTATTGGTGAAGCCTATCCCGCTAACTGCACTATAGGGTACGACTACAGAAGCTACTGAGTGGATTATGGACAGTGGATGCACTAACCACATGACTGGTGATCGAAGTTTTCTCATGGTTTCAACCCTACATCCATCTACGAAAAGCCATATCACGTTCGCTAGCACTGGTAAAAGCAAGTCTTCGAAGGGTATCAAAGAGACGATCTGTGTATGGTAGATTTCTCCACAGGACCACAACTTGCTGTATGTCTTCTAGCAAAAGCTTCAGAGTGTTGGCTCTGGCATCAGAGGCTAGGACATGCGGGCATGAGGAACTTGCACACTCTCATGAAGAAGCATATCATTGGCATTGAGGGCGTCAAGTTCAAGAAGGATCATCTATGTGGTGCTTGTGAAGCCGGGAAGATGACTAGGGCCAAGCATCCCTCGAAGACAATCATGACTACATCACGCCCCTTCGAGCTGCTACACATGGACTTATTTGGCCCTACTCACTACTCTACCCTTACTACCACTGCACATCTTTATGGCTTCGTTATTGTTGATGATTATTCGAGATATACCTGGGTGCACATAATTCTTTTACAAGACTGAAGTGCAGGATGTCTTCAGACGATTCGCCAATCGTGCCATGACCAATTATGGCATCAAGATCAAGCACATCATGAGTAACAATGGCATAGAATTCAAGAACACCGGCCTCGACACTTATCTTGATACATTGGGCATCACACATGATTTCTCTGCTCCATACACACCTCAGCAGAATGGCATCGTGGAGCGCATGAACAGAACCCTCATTGAGATGGCACGTATGATGCTCGATGAGTATAAGACTCCAAGGAAGTTCTGTCCTGAAGCCATTGATACTGCCTGCCATATCATCAACAGAGCAAAGGCTTCAAACCCGGTTCTATAGATCCCACTCTCTTCATGAAGACATATGATGGTGAACTGTTTGTATGCCAAATCTATGTGGATGACATTATCTTCGGTTGCACTGATAAGAGATACACTGATGAGTTTGGGCATATGATGCAAGAGCAATATCAGATGTCCATGACGGGAGAGCTGAAATTCTTCCTTGGTCTTCAAATCCGTCAACAAAGAAATGACATCTTCATATCACAAGAGAAATACCTCAAAGACTGCCTAAAGAAGTTTGGAATGCAAGACTGCAAAGGGTACACGACGCCAATGCCAACCAAAGGCCAATTGGGCCCTGACGACAATGGTAAATAGTTCGATCAAAAGGTATACCTCTCCATGATTGGTTCTTTGCTGTACTTATGTGCATCTGGGCCTGATATAATGCTTAGCATTTGCATGTGTGCCCGATTCCAAGAGGCACCAAAGGAATCTCATCACCTCACTATGAAGCAAATTCTTAGATATTTGGCTCACACCCCAACACTAGGATTATGGTATCCAAAGGGCTCAGAGTTTGATCTAGTTGGATTAGCAGATGCTGATTATGCTGGTGGCAAGGTTGATCGCAAGTCCACATCAGGCACATGTCAATTTCTTGGACGATCTCTTGTCTATTGGTCTTCAAAGAAGCAGAACTGTGTATCCCTCACCACTTCTGAATCTGAATACATTGCTGCTGATCTTGCTGCGCTCAGCTTCTCTTGATGAAGCAAGCTCTCAAGGATTGTGGCATCAGCCTCAAGCATGTGCCACTCTACCGCGACAATAAAAGTGCCATCAAGATTGCCAACAATCCAGTTCAGCACTCGAAGACAAAGCACATTCAGATCCGTCATCACTTTCTTAGAGATCATGTCATGAAGGAAGAAATTGATATCATACACATCAACACTGAAGAGCAATTGGTAGATATCTTCACAAAGCCCTTGGATGAGAAAAGGTTTTGCAAGCTGTGGTGTGAGCTAAATATCTTAGAATCCTCGAGTGTCCTGTGAATGGACACACATCCTAACGCTTATGCATGTTGATGACTTAGATGTGCAACACACGAAGTAACATATATCTTCAATTCATGAAGACTTACCCTCTGAGTGTGAATACATTAATGTGGAATTTGACTTCATAGTGCCACGATAATTGTGCACCGTGTCTGGGTCTAATACTTCCTATACGGTGGGTAATGCCACCACCACAATTTCTTGAAGATTTTTCTTCTGGCATCATGATTGCATTATATTCATGTTTGGTTTGTCTTAAACATTGGTTAGACTTCAAAGTTTATCTTCGCAATGTTGATTTGGTCTTCACTGATATATATATATATTATATATATATGTGTGTGTGTGTGTGTGTGTGTTCTTCCTCTACAACATTCACTTATAGCTATGTCTTCAAATTTGCTATTTTATGAACTAAGTGAATGTGATCGGACCCTAACCCCTTCTGTGCTTATCCCTCAAATTCTCTCTGTCTCTTCATATGCATTCTGTTGACACGTGTCGAATGTCTTCACTGTGTCCTTGTTAGCTGAAGATACAGAGGCACACATTTAAAACGCTTTTAATGCACTTATCCTTTTTGCCTGAATACCACAGAAGCCGGAACGACCACCCGACAAACCAGGCGTGCGGGGGAACATGGCTCAACTCTCAATAAGTTGCATGCTTGTCACATGTCCACCAGATGTGAACCGCCAGGGGCACCAGCATAATTGCGCTGCGCCGCCCTTACTCCTTATAAATACTTCACCCCGCGCAGTCATTATCTCTTCTCCCACCTCACCGTATCGCTCAAACCCTAGCACCACCGCTAACTTCAGTCGACGCTGGAGACGAAGCGCTTCGCTACCGCAACCTCTCTGACACCGTCTTCACGCTCGTCGCATACCTCATCTTCTCCGCCGCTGCCTTAGGTGTCTTCCGCCACCAAGTTAGGGCGCGGGAGATTGGACTGCTCGGCCTCCTTCCGCCTCGTCTAGCGGTTCTTCGTGCGGTAAATAAACTCCCTTTTTACCGTTTGTTTGATCCATTGAATCTGTCAACATCTTCCAAAAGTAGTTTCTACAACTCCAAATCTATATCTTTCTGTTCTGCATCTCATATCTTGCAAGTATATTCACTTATGCAACACAACTGTTTAGATTCCTCACTTATACTTATTCATGGATTCGTATAAATCTGGAACCAACTCACTTCTATAAGTGAATGTCTTTGCACTATGAGGTCAATGACTTCAAACTGATTTATCTTCAAAATCTCTCTGAGAATGCATATGACCTCTCCCCCTTCCCTCGCATCTCTAATGCTGTCACAGGTACATGTCCATGGGAGAATCCCTTGATTCTCATAGTCTGCATTCGTTTGAAGAATTCTTACAACATCACATTGAATCTCCTGAAGCCAGCTCTTGCCTGACGAGCAAATTGAAGCCAAACACAGCTGTGAAGCCTTTCTATTTGAGTCCAATGGCATCAAGCAAATCCGCAAAGAAGGGTGGAAGACAATGCCGTGGTAACACCACAATGAATTTGCCACAAGACCTGTATGAGCTGTACAAGTCAGATCCAGAGGAAACCTATGGAGAACACAAGACTCGAGTCCAATGGATTCGAAGATATTGGACAGAGAAATGGTTTCTGTACAACTTTGTCATAGATGAATATGCGAAGAAGAATGCAGTGAGGCCTCCATGGGCAGATATTGTGTATAAGAAGCTTATGCCCAAGACAAAGGCTGAAGCCATTGCTCAAGGCTTCTATCCTTGCATGGTCAGAGGACCTCATCCTGCAGATGCCGACCCATCCACTCTTCGATGGTGTCGTGAGGATGAGTTATTTGAGCAAAATCTTCATTTTGCAAGAGCTTCTGCTCTTCAGAACAAGAAGGAACTAGGGATTGACTTCAATCCTGGTCCTGCAGCTCCAAGGCCGGATGGCAGTCGTGAAGCCAACCAGAATATCATTGGCCCCTTTGATAGCTTTGATGGGATTCTCTCCCACATCGCTGCCCAACGGGCCACTGTCGAAGAGGCTGCTGGTGAAGATGAACATGCTGAAGTTCCTGAGCCTCTGAAGCCCAAGAAGTCTAAAGCTTCCAAATCCTCCACTGCTCCAAAAGGTTCAAGAGTGAAGCCATTGAAATCTGCACCTCCTGAATCCAGTGTGTAGTCTGAAGATCAATCCCATGTCTCCAAGAAGACCAAGAAGATTTCTGGGCATGACCTCACTCCAGCTAGCATTCTGTGAAATGAAGAGAATGTTATTGATCTGTCAAGCGATGAAGATCTTGGTGATGATGCTGTGGAGATGCTCATCAAGAGCACGCAAGAGGCAGGAATCTTCAAAGATTTGCCTCTGTTTGATGCGGATATTCTCAATCACTTCATTGATGAATGGTTTGAAGATCCCAGCATCAACATTCTGCAGTTGCCTGTTGATATAAGCGTCACATTTCAGGGCTGCATTGCCAAGGAACTTGGTATTGCTCAGAAAATTGTTGAGCTGAAGAACAAGATCGATTATGAGAAGGCCCAGTTCAAGAAGCATATGGCCAAGCTCGGCGTTGTTGATGTTCAAAACTTCAAACAGATGATGACTGGCCTCAAAGCTCAGTTCAACAAGAAGCGTGAGGAAGGCAAAGGTTCTCATGACCGCATGCAGTACTATGCTAAGAAATGCGTCCAGGCTCATAATGAGGGTGAGAAGAGAAATGCACTTGGGCGTCTAGGCATCGACCCCAAACTTGCTGCCAAGAAGAAGAAGCCTGCTGAAGCCGCACCTGAAGCCCCAAGGCAGGAAAGACCAAGCATAATCTTCCCTACCAGTATGACTGGCTCGAAGCCAATGGTACCTTCAGTAGCTTCAGAGCAGAAAAAGACACAACAAGATGAAGCTGAAGCCGGGAAGAGGAAGCACCATGACACCTCTAATGATGCTCCCTCCCAGAAGAAGATGAAGACAAAATCTTCACGCAAAGAGCGTGCTGCTGCCCAAGAACCGTTGAATGTTGAATCCATTTCTGTTGCACTTCCCGCCTCCTCCAATCGCAAGCATCGTCTCGTTGTGCATGAGCCTGCTCACACAGAGGTTCCAGAGTCTGAAGAGATTCCAGCTGGCGACTCCACCACAGCTGAAGACATTGGTCATGATAACAATGTTGAAGATGATGAAGTCCTTCCTCAGCTCGAGCACAAACTGGTATCATCGCCTGCTCCTATGAGCAGTGAATTGATAAGCATTGGCGGTTCCATGATGCCAATCGCTCAAGATGAATTTTGGGAAGAGCAACACCCAAAATGCCCCCTTCATGAAGTGATTCCTCGCACTCCACCAGCTCATGTCACCACTCCGGTGCTTGAGACCCCACAGACAACACCTGAAGACATGGAGAAGACCACCCCTTCACCACAGGCGATGCTTCCATTCCGAAGGCTTCGTAGAGGCCCTAGGCCCCAGGTCTCCATGTCGAGCATTCCTGAAGAGGATGTGCAACACACAAGCTCAGTAGCACGTCAAGTGTTCCCTGAAGCCATTCCTTCCCAGTCTGCTCCTGAATCTGAAGCTAAAGTGGCCGAAGACATTCCGGCTGCATTAGCCGATGAAGAAAAAGAAGAAGAATGTGAAGTTGTCCTTGATAATACACAAGTATAGGGGATCGCAATAGTTTTCGAGGGTAGAGTATTCAAGCCAAATTTATTGATTCGACACAAGGGGAGCCAAAGAATATTCTCAAGTATTAAAGTTGAGTTGTCAATTCAACTGAACCTGAAAGACTTAATATCTGCAGCAAAATATTTAGTAGCAAAGTAATATGGAAGTAACGGTAATGGTGGCAAAAGTAACAATATTGGTTTTGTAGCGATTGTAATAGTAGCAACAGAAAAGTAACTAAGCAAAGATCAATATATGAAAAGCTCGTAGGCATTGGATTAGTGATGGATAATTATGTCGGATGCGATTCCTCATGCAATAGTTATAACATAGGATGACACAGAACTAGCTCCAGTTCATCAATGTAATGCAGACATGTATTCCGAATATAGTCATACGTGCTTATGGAAAAGAACTTGCATGTCATCTTTTGTCCTACACTCCTGTGGCAGCGGGTTCCTATTGGAAACTAAGGGATATTAAGGCATCCTTTTAATAGAGTACCGGAACAAAGCATTAACACTTAGTGAATACATGAACTCCTCAAACTATAGTCATCACCGCGAGTGGTCCCGATTATTGTCACTTCGGGGTTACCGGATCATAACACATAGTAGGTACCTATTGACTTGCAAAATAGGATCAAGAACTCACATTTATTCATGGAAACATAATAGGTTCAGATCTGAAATCATGTCACTCGGGCCCTAGTGACAAGCATTAAGCATAGCAAAGTCATAGCAACATCAATCTCAGAATATAATGGATACTAGGGATCAAACCCTAACAAAACAAACTCGATTACATGACAAATCTCATCCAACCCATCACCGTCCAGCAAGCCTACGATGGAATTACTCATGCACGGCGGTGAGCATCATGAAATTGGTGATGGAGGAAGGTTGATGATGACGATGGCGACAGATTCTCCTCTCCGGAGCCCCGAATGGACTCCAGATCAGCCCTCCGAGAGAGTTTAGGGCTTGGCGGCGGCTCCGTATTGTAAAACGCGATGAATCCTTCTCCTTGATTTTTTTTCTCCCCGAACATGAATATATAGAGTTGGAGTTGAGGTTGGTGGAGCCTCAGGGGGCCCACGAGACAGGGGGCACGCCCCAGGGGGTGGGCGCGCCCCCACCCTCGTGGGCAGGGTGTGGGGCCCCTGGTGTTGATTCTTTCGCCAGTATTTTTTATAAATTCCAAAAATATTCTCCATGAAGTTTCAAGTCATCCCGAGAACTTTTATTTCTGCACAAAAATAACACGATGGCAATTCTGCTGAAAACAGCGTCAATCCGGGTTAGTTCTATTCAAATCATGCAAGTTAGAGTCCAAAACAAGGTCAAAAGTGTTTGGAAAAGTAGATACGATGGAGACGTATCAACTCCCCCAAGCTTAAACCTTTGCTTGTCCTCAAGCAATTCAGTTGACAAACTGAAAGTGATAATGAAAAAACTTTTACAAACTTTGTTTGATCTTGTTGTTGTAAATATGTAAAGCCAGCATTCAAGTTTTCAGCAAAGATTATGAACTAACCATATTCACAATAACATTTAGGTCTCATGTTTACTCATATGAATGGCATAATCAACTAGCGAGCGATAATAGTAAATCTCGGATGACAACACTTTCTCAAAACAATCATAATATGATATAACAAGATGGTATCTCGCTAGCCCTTTCTGAGACCGCAAAACATAAATGCAGAGCACCTCTGAAGTTCAAGGACTGACTAAGCATTGTAATTCATGGTAAAAGAGATCCAGTCACAGTCATACTCAATGTAAACTAATAGTAATGCATGCAAATGACAGCGGTGCTCTCCAACTGGTGCTTTTTAATAAGAGGGTGATGACTCAGCATAAAAGTAAATAGATAGGCCCTTCTCAGAGGGAAGCAGAGATTTGTAGAGGTGCTAAAATAGAGATAAATAATATTTTGAGTGGTATACTTTCATTGTCAACATAACAACCGAGAGATCTCGATATCTTCCATGCTACACACATTATATGCGGTTCCCAAACAAAATGGTAAAGTTTATACTCCCCCACCACCAACAAACATCAATCCATGGCTTGTCCGAAACAACAGGTGCCTCCAACTAACAATAATCCTGGGGGAGTTTTGTTTGCAATTATTTTAATTTAAGAATGTTACTGGGCATCCCGGTTACCAGCCATTTTCTCGTGAATGAGGAGCGGAGTCCACACCTCGTGAGAATAACCCACCTAGCATGGAAGATATAGACATTCCTAGTTGATACATGAGCTATTCGAGCATACAAAACAGAATTTCATTTGAAGGTTTAGAGTTTGGCACATACAAATTTACTTGGAACGACAGGTAGATACCGCATATAGGAAGGTATGGTGGACTCATATGGAATAATTTTTGGGGTTTATGGAAGTGGATGCACAAGCAGTATTCCCGCTTAGTACAAGTGAAGGCTAGAAAGAGACTGGGAAGCGACCAGCTAGAGAGTGACAACAGTCATGAACATGCATTAAAATTAATCAACACTGAATGCAAGCATGAGTAGGATATAATTCACCATGAACATAAATATTGTGGAGGCTATGTTGATTTTGTTTCAACTACATGCGTGAACATTTGCCAAGTCAAGCCACTCAAATCGTTCAAACGAGGATACCACCCTATCATACTACATCACAACCATTTTAATAGCGTGTTGGCACACAAGGTAAACCATTATAAACTCCTAGCTAATTAAGCATGGCATGAGCAACTATAATCTCTAATTGTCATTGCAAACATGTTTCATTCATAATAGGCCGAATCAGGAACGATGAACTAATCATATTTAAAAAAAACAAGATAGGTCGAGTTCATACCAGCTTTTCTCATCTCAATTAGTTCATCATATATCGTCATTATTGCCTTTCACTTGCACGACCGAATGGTGTGGATAATAATAATAGTGCACGTGCATTGGACTAAGCTAGAATCTACAAGCATTTAATACAAGGGATAAGACAAGATAATATGGGCTCTTGGTTACATCAACAATAATGCATATCAGAGCCACTCAACATTTTCATCATGTTCTTCTCCTCTCTACCCCCAAAGAAAAGAAAAAAAACAAAACTATTTACATGGGAAAGCTCCCAACAAGCAAAAGAAGAACGAGAAATCTTTTTGGGTTTTCTTTTTAATTACTACTACTACAAGCATGGAAAGTGAACTAGCTAAAAGCTACAACTAATATTTTTTGTTTTTTCTTAAGGTTTTTCAAACACACAAGAAGAAAGCTTAAAAAGAAATTAAACTAGCATGGATAGTACAATGAAAAAGTATGAGCACCGACAACTGGAATGAGTGTGTGAACATGAATGTAATGTTGGTGAGAAATACGTACTCCCCCAAGCTTAGGATTTTGGCCTAAGTTGGTCTAGGGCCATGGCTGGCCTGGTGGATATCCAAAGTTGTAACTGGGGTCGTACTGAGATGCAGCAGCTACTGCCTGATGAGCTACAGCTTGGAGGCGAGCTGCCTCCATCCTCCTCTCGTACTTGTTCGCCTCCTCCCTGGTTATAACATATCTCCTTTTTTCCTGAAAGTCAAAGATTAGTCGGTACTGGAGGAACTGATCGTTCCTCTCAAGAAACTGGTGGTGAACCATAGCATCATAATCTAGATAAGCAAGAGGCAACTCAATATCATTTCCCTGTATGGCTATATCAAGATAGTTAGCTACACGAGTTGCATAAATTCCACCAAACAAATCTCCACTTATATTGTTGTGATGCAACCTACGTGCAACAATAGCCCCAAGTTATATTGTTTATCACCTAATACCGCACTCTTGAGGACACTAAGATCTGGAACACACATGTGACAAGCCTCATCTTTCCCGTTAATGCATCTACCAATGAAGAGAGAAAAATAATGTATGGAAGGGAAATGAATGCTGCCTATGGTAGCTTGTGTGATTTCCCTAGATCCCCCCACAGTAATACTAGCAAGAAAGTCTTTATATTCAGATTTGCGAGGTTCAGTAACATTGCCCCAGTGCGGGAGTTTACAAGCAGTATTAAAATCTTCTAGGTCCATGGTATATGATTTATCATAAAGATCAAATAGGACAGTGTGAGACTTGTGCGAGGATGTAAATTTAAACCTTCTCACAAATGAATCAGTTAGATAGAGGTATTGCCGGCATTTATCTGACACGAAGCTCTCAAGATCAGCGTTACGAACATATGCGTAAAATTCATCCTTGATGCCTGCCTGGACCATGAACTCCTATGATGGCCATTCACAAGGCCGCACTTGAGCTTCCCTTGGTAGTTCATTGTCCGGCTCACGTATCGCGAGCCTTGGGCCTTGCTTCCTTGAGGAACCACCTTGGTACATTTTCCTAAACATTTTTCTTCCTCGAAGAACAATCCCCCAAAGCAGTTTTGTGAATGGAGCTTTGAGCAAGGAGATCGAAAATGGCAGCAAGATGAGCTAGAACTCGGGTTTGAGCTGGTGGATGATTTTTTCTGGAGGAAGACGGAGTGTGTGGGTGCAATAATAAGTGGATGGAGCCCACATGGGGTCCACGAGGCAGGGGGCGCCCCCAGGGGGGTGCGTGATAATCCCCAAGTGCAGGGAATCATCGTAGCAATTCCCAAAGGTGGAAGTGATAAGTATGGAGTGTCGAACCCACAAGGAGCTAAAGGTAAGATCAATATTCTCTCAAGTCCTATCTGCCATTGATACGACTCTACGTACACCGAACGTTTGCTTCCAACTAGAAATGAGAAATAAAACTACGTTGTGGGTATGAAGAGGATAACTTTGCATGATATCAGAGAGCTAAAATATAAAAGTAGGTGTTGTTATCATAAAGTTAGAACATATTACTAAATATTATAAATTGCGAGTGTGGAATAATGATGGGTCGGTGTGCGGAATTGTCTTAGGCAATTGTTAACAAGACCGGTAGTCGTCATTGCAATTTCATATGAGGGAGAGGCATAATCTAACATACTTTCTCTTCTTGGGTCATATGCACTTATGATTGGAACTCTAGCAAGCATCCGCAACTACTAAAGATCATTAAGGTATAACCCAACCATAGCATTAAAGCATCAAGTACCCTTTATCCCATATGCAACAACCCCCTTACTCGGGTTTATGCTTCTGTTACTCAAGCAACCCACTATAAGTGAATGATGAACGTATAGCAGCACCCTACAGTGGGAATCCCTCACGCTTGCGCGACACGGAGGGCACAATAGGACAACACCGAAATAAAACATACAACTCATACCAATCTAAATCATCAATAAACCCAAAGACAAAGGATATCTACTCAAAACATCATAGGATGGCAACACATCATTGGATCATAATATGTGGCATAAAGCACCATGTTCAAGTAGGGATTACAGCGGGGTGCGGGAGAGTGGACCACGTAAAAGAGATGAGGATGGTGATGATGATGGTGATGTTGATGAAGATGATCACCGCGGCGATGATTCCCCTCCCGATGGCACTCCGGTGCCATTGAGAGAGAGGAGGAGGATAGGTTGTTCTCCCCCTTGTGCTTCCTCCTCCATGGCCTCCCCCATGGATGGGGGAAGGTTCTCCCTCTGGTCCTTGGCCTTCATGGTGATGATGGCCCCTTCGGGATCCTCCTCCATAGCCTCCGGTTATGATGGACCCTCCAGCAGGGTGCCAGAGAGGGCCTAGATTGATTTCTCATGGCTACAGAGGCTTGCGGCGGCGGAACTTCCAATCTAGGTTATTTTCTGGGGGTTTCTATATTTATAGGAATTTTTGGCGTCGGTTTCACGTCGGGGGGGGGGTCTCCGAATCGTCCATGAGATAGGGGCCCACGCCCAGGGGGTAGGGCGCGCCCCCACCCTCGTGGACAGCCTGGGACTCTTCTGGCCCAACTCTTTTACTCCGGGGGCTTCTTTTGGTCCATAAAATCGTCAAAAATTGGCACGTCAATTGGACTCCGTTTGGTATTCCTTTTCTGTAAAACTCAAAAACAAGGAAAAACAGAAACTGACACTGGGCTCTAGGTCAATAGGTTAGTCCCAGAAATCATATAAAATAACATATAAATGCATATAAAACATCTAAGATGGATAATATAATAGCATGAATACTTCATAAATTATAGATACGCTGGAGACGTATCAGCATCCCCAAGCTTAATTCCTGCCCGTACTCAAGTAGGTAAATGATAAAAGAAATAATTTATGAAGTGTGAATGCTAGCAAGTGCACAAGTTTGATCAATGATAATTTCAATCACCTTTTCTAGCATCATTATATGTCATAACAATAGCTCATCTCATAAAAATTTTCATGATCAAGTAACAATCTATTCACATGTTAAAGTATAGATCATAAACTTCCTTGAAAACTAACAAACCGTGCTCTTAGTCATCAAACAATTGCAATTCATCTTATTTTCGGGAAGGGTCTATGTAAGAGCTTTGATTCAGCAAACTCCACATACTCAACTATCATTTAATCTTTCACAATTGCTAACACTCACGTGATATTTATGGGTTCAAAGTTTTAATCAGACACAGAGAAAGATAGGGGCTTATAGTTTCGCCTCCCAACCTTTTACCTCAAGGGTAATGTAAACAATAATAATTTATGAAAACCTACATCCAAGTGGATATATATATCCGGATCACTCCAACACAAAGTGCTTGCCAAAAGAAAAAGTGTAAAAAGGGAAAGGTGATGATCACCATGACTCTTGTATAAGGGTAGAAGATAAAAGTAAAAGATAGGCCCTTCGTAGAGGGAAGCAGAGGTTGTCATGCGCTTTTATGGTTGGATGCACAAAATCTTAATGCAAAAGAACATCACTTTATATTGCCACTTGTGATATGGACCTTTATTATGCAGTCCGTCGCTTTTATTTCTTCCACACCACAAGATCGTATAAAGCTTATTTTCTCCATACTAATAAATCATACATATTTAGAGAGCAATTTTTATTGCTTGCAACAATGACAACTTACTTGAAGGATCTTACTCAATCCATAGGTAGATATGGTGGACTCTCATAGCAAAACTGGGTATGGTGCAAAGAATTTGGCTAGCATGAGAAGGAAAGGCAATCTCAACATGTTGGATGATCCAAGACAATATAACATTTCGGATATAGGAAAACATAACCCATTAAGTTGTCTTCCTTGTCCAACATCAACCTTTTAGAATGTCATTTTAATGAGTGCTCACAATTGCAAAATATGTCCAAGATAGTATATTTATATGTGAAATCTCTCTTCCTTCAATATTCTTTCATGAATTGTTCAAGTGACCAATTCTGCGTTTGCTAACTTCCAATAAGTTTACTACCTATACTTATTATGTGTGAAGTCATTACTCCCCATGTTGTAAACATATGAAACGTATATAAATTCAGATTTATGATATTCAATTCATTCAACCATTTACTCATAGGATATATGTGAAGCATGTGAGTAAATGACAAATTACTCCAAAAAGATATAAGTAAAGAATACTGAGTAGTCAAATAATTAAATATCCATGGAAGGATTCTTTTTCATTCAAGATTTTAGATCCAATGATTTTATTCAAACAACAAGTAAAATTGAAAATACACTCCAAGCAAAACACATATCATGTGACGAATAAAAATATAGCTCTGAGTAAGGTATACCGATAGTTTTGAAGACGAAAGAGGGGATGCCTTCCGGGGCATCACCAAGCTTAGGCGCTTGATTCTTCCTTGAATATTACCTTGGGGTGCCTTGGGCATCCCCAAGCTATCGATATCTCACCCAAAGCTTGAAAACTTCAATCACACAAAACTTAACGGAACTTCATGAGATAGTTTAGTATGATAAAGAGTAAACCATTCACTTTGGTACTATCAAAGACAATGATCATAATTGTTCTCACACAATGCCTACTGTACCATATCATTTCTACAATTTATATTGAGAAATATAAGCCATAGAAACTAGAAAACAAGCAAACTATGCAATGAAAACATAATCTGTCAGAAACAGAACAGTCTGTAATGATCTAAACACCAACCATACTTAAGATACTCCAAAAATTCTGAAATAAATTGGTGGACGTGAGGAATTTGTCTATTAATCTTCTGTAAAAATAATCAACTCAATCTCACTCTTCTGTAAAAAAATGGCAGCTAATCTCGTGAGCGCAAAGTTTCTGTTTTTTACAGCAATATCACATTAACTTTCACCCAAGTCTTCCCAAAGGTCTTACTTGGCACTTTATTGAAAAAAGCTATAATACATGATTAATACAGTAGCTTAATCATGATAACACACAAAAACAGTAAGGGTAAATATTGGGTTGTCTTCCAACAAGCGCTTTTCTTTAATGCCTTTTAGCTAGGCATGATGATTTCAATGATGCTCACATAAAAGATAAGAATTGAAACATAAAGAGAGCATCATGGAGAATATGACTAGCATATTTAAATCTAACCCACTTCCTATGCCTAGGGATTTTTTGACCACATAATTTATAGGAACAAGAATCAACTAGCATAGGAAGGAAAAACAAGTATAACTTCAAAACTTTAAGCATATATAGAGGAAACTTGATATTACTGCAACTCCTACAAACATGTATTCCTCCCTAATAATAATTTTCAGTAGCATAATGAATGAGTTCAACAATATAACCATCACATAAAGCATTCTTTTCATGATCTACAAGCATAGAAACTTTACTACTCTCCACATAAGCAAAATTCTCCTCATTCGGAATAGTGGGAGCAAACTTCTTCTAAATCCACTTTAGATGATAGTATTATTCATACTCAAAAATATATAAGTGAAGTTCATGGAGCATTATACAATTAATATAGACTAACCAATATCCAAGCTCAAAATATATAAGTGAAGCACCTGAAGCATTTTATAAAACCATACTCAAAAGATTTAAGTGAAGCACAAAGAGCAATTCTATAAGATCATACTTAAAAGATATAAGTGAAGCACATGAAGCATTATATAAACCAATGAAGGGCTATCTCATACTATCATGGTTCTTAAAGGACACAAATCATGTGAACAAAACAAAAACCGAGGTATACCGATAATTGTTGAAGAAGAGAGATGGGATGCCAACCGGGGCATCCCCAAGCTTAGATGCTTGAGTATCCTTAGAATATTTACTTGGGGTGCCTTGGACATACCCAAGCTTGAGCTCTTGCCTCTATTTATTCTTCTCACATCGGTAACTCCTCGTTCTTCGAACACTTCATCCACACAAAACTTTAACAAAAACTTTGTGAGACCCGTTAGTATAATAAAGCAAATCACTACCTTTAGGTACTGTTGCAAACTCATTCCAATTTCATATTAGAACTATATCTACTGTATTCCAACTTCACCATGGTTCATACCCCCCGATACTACCCATAGATTCATCAAAATAAGCGATCAACACATAGAAAACTGAATCTGTCAAAAACAGGACAGTATGTAGTAATCTGGAAGTTTAGTATACTTCTGTAACTACAAAAAATCTAAAAAAATATTAAAATTTAAAAATTTGTACAGAAGTAATGTGCAAAAAGTTTCAGACCCATTTGACTTTCCAGTAAAAAATGTAAAATAACGCGCTACAGCCAAAGTTTCTGTTTTTGTACTGAACATAGTAAACAAGCAATCTAATCATCCTAAAACCGAAGCTTGGCACATTATTTTTATAATAAAATGGATATATACAATGGGATAATTATTTTTAGAGAAGCTTCCATGAATTTTTTTACATTGTTTCCATGAGCATGAACACAAGTGCTCAAGGTCGACCCTCATTTCTTCAATGCATAATCTTCCAATCACTTCTCTTATTAAAAAACTTTTTAGGCATGAGAGGCAAATATTTTTTTGTATTTTCATTCTTTAAATTTTATTTATGTTTCACCCACAACTAAACAGAAGCAAAAAAGGAAAAACAAAATCTACTTAGTGAAGAAAGCAAACAAGCACACACGAGAATATCAACCCCACGCTATTGCTCCCCGGCAACGGTGCCAGAAAAGAGCTTGATAATCCCTAAGTGCAGGGAATCATCATAGAAATTCCCAAAGGTGGAAGTGATAAATATGGAGTGTCAAACCCACAAGGGGCTAAAGGTAAGATCAATATTCTCTCAATTCCTATCTGCCACTGATACGACTCTACGTACACCGAACGTTTGCTTCCAACTAGAAACGAGAAATAAAACTATGTTGTGGGTATGAAGAGGATAACTTTGCATGATATCAGAGAGATAAAATATAAAAGTAGGTGCTGTTATCATAAAGTTAGAACATATTACTAAATATTATAAATTGCGAGTGTGGAATAATGATGGGTCGGTGTGCGGAATTGTCTTAGGCAATTGTTAACAAGACCGGTAGTCGTCATTGCACTTTCACATGAGGGAGAGTCGTAAGCTAACATACTTTCTCTTCTTGGATCATATGCACTTATGATTGGAACTCTAGCAAGCATCTGCAACTACTAAAGATCATTAAGGTAAAACCCAACCATAGCATTAAAGCATCAAGTCCGCTTTATCCCATACGCAACAACCCCCTTACTCGGGTTTATGCTTCTGCCACTCAAGCCACCCACTATAAGCGAATCATGAACATATTGCAACACCCTACAGCAGAAATCCCTCACGCTTGCACGACACGGAGGGCACAATAGGACAGCACCAAAATAAAACATACACCTCATACCATCTAAATCATCAATAAACCCAAAGACAAAGGATATCTACTCAAAACATCATAGGATGGCAACACATCATTGGATCATAATATCTGGCATAAAGCACCATGTCAAGTAGGGATTACAGCGGGGTGCGGGTGAGTGGACCGTGTAAAAGAGATGAGGATGGTGATGATGATGGTGATGTTGATGAAGACGATCACCGCGGCGATGATTCCCCTCCCGATGGATGTCAGGGGTTTGGTGCGACATATGCCAAAGGATGGCTAATCATGATGGGGGCTAGTAGGACGTCGCCGGTGCCAGGAAACGGGATGAGGCAAAGACATGCACGCTGGCGAATCTTACCCAGGTTCGGGGCTCTCCTAGGAGATAACACCCCTAGTCCTGCTCTGCGGGGTCTCCGTATGATCACTAAGGCACTAGCGAGTACAATGGTGCTCCTCGAGCTGTATGCTAGAGGTAGAAGAAAGCAGAGCTAGCTCTCCCCTCTCTCTATGTGGGTGTCTAGGTCTAACAGGTTGGGAACCCTTTGCATGGGTGCCCTGGGGGGTTTATATAGGCCTACCCCCAGGGGTACAATGGTAATCTGGCCGGGTGTAGGACCCGGCTGTCAGTGTCTCCTGCCGCCGGCTCCTCCGCCGGCCGCTGGGCCCGCCGCCTGGTCCCGTACAGAGCCGACAGGCCGCCTCCGCTGCTAATGACGCATGCTTGGTTGAGGGGGGCATGGCTACAGTCTCACCGTCTGGTGGGAGATCATTGTAGCCACACCGTGTCTCGTTTGGTTAATGGCGCATGGACTCTGAGGGAAGAGTGGGCCGCCTGCTAGAGGCTGGCCTCCCTCGGGTCCAACTGGTCAGGTGCTGCCGCCCTCTAGGCTCTCACTGCCCGGTATGCCCGCCACCTATAGGACGTACTGACAGGCCATCATGGGAGCAGGGTTCTACCTGGCAGGGGTGACGTCAAGGGCGGGATGGCAACAGTGCCGCGCCGTGCGGAGATCTCGGCCGGTACGGAACACTATGGCCGCGCCCCGCCCTGGATATGGGGGGTGATGGGCTACACTGTAGTCACATCCTGTCTTGTCTTCTTTATGGGGGCGCAGACTTTGAGGGCGCCGTGGGCCACCTGCCAGGAGCCGGCCTCTCGGGAGGCCGCTTGTTGGGAGTCAGCTCATCTTGGGGCGGTCTTCTGGCAGCCGACCGCTTGAGCCAGCCGGCCACCAGAAGGCGGTGCTTCATCCTTGACGCTTGAGGGGCGCAGCCGGACCGATGTCTTGAAATGCTCAGGGACTCAGGTCAGGCTACCCATGGCCCATTACTCCGACAGTAGTCCCCGAAGCTGGTGAGGTGTCGCGGCTGACAAGTCGAGGTGCCTCAGCAGTTTCCTTCCCCGAGAGCTCTTGCTAAATGCTTCATCCGTCTTTCGGCATGCCGCCTGCTGGGAGTCGGCCATGACCAGGCATATTTGCGTGGTGATTTTGAAATGTCAAGGCGGGACTCAGATGGCGTGCCTTCTAAGCTTCTAGCCCGCCGCCCGTTGCGAGCACGCCACGTGGTGCCAGCTAGCCGAGCCAGCCTGCCAGCCCATGCACGCGATGGGATGTGACAGCAGGCTGGGCCCGCCACAACCGGGCCTCGGTGCGCGGACGGATCCGCTGTGGCTGAGGCGGACCGTTGTGATTCCGTGCGGAGTTACTGCACCCAGTAACTCGCGCAATAATCATGGGGACATGGGGTCATGGGCGCAGTTAATCCCATGCCCTGCCTCTCGGCTTCGCAGCCCAGGGGCTATAAGTAGGGGGAAAGGGGGAGCGGCGGAGCACGCGCACCCTCCTCCCCTTTGCCATTTTCGACCTTCCTCTCCTCTTGCTGTCGCCGCACTTCTGCGCCCAACCGAAATGCTGCCGCAGCTCGTCGCCATCAGCCTCCTCCTCGTCAAGCTTCCTGCTCCTCCGCGGTCCTTGCCTCCGCCGCCGCGTCATTTCCTCTTCGAGCTCGGACTCCATGATGCGCGAGAGGGGAGGGGACTGGGATGGCTCAGTCATGATCGACGATCACGTCGCCTTCCTTCGCGCGACACGGCGACTGCCCGACGCAGGCTACATCAAGGTGCGCGTGCAGCCGGAGGAACAGATCTCGCCGGCGCCGCAGGGAGGCGAGCGGGTTATCTTCCGCTCGCACTTCCTCCGCGGCTTCGGCCTGCCGGCGAGCGGATTCTTCCGTTCCTTCCTCAACTTCTTTCATCTCTAGCCGCATCATCTGACGCCCAACACAGTGACGCTGTTGTCCGCCTTCATCATGATGTGTGAGGGCTACCTCGGCATCCTCCCCACCATCAAGCTAGGGGGAGCGTTCTTCTACACCAAGCTGGGCACCTCCGCTAGGGAGAAGGCGGCCCAGTGCGGCGCCTTCGTCACGGTGCGCCGCTCGTCCGTGAAGAATGCCTTCCCCGCCATCAAGTTGTCACAGTTGGTCAAACCGTGGCAGAAATCGTATTTTTATGTGGAGAACGTAGACCCCGCCCTCGACTTCATCAACTTGCCGCCCTACGAAGCCGACCCTCCGGCTAAACCTCGGGCCAATTGGGCTACAAGCCGAAGCCCTTGTCAGCTGACGGCACCGCCGCCATCAACCGGCTCTGGGTGCTGACTGACTCGGCAGACCTCAAGGCGTCCGACCTGCTGGTCGCCTTCATCGAGCGCCGGGTTCTCCCGCTCCAAGGCCGGCCTCATCTGATCTATCGGATGAGCGGGCACCGGGACCCGAGCCAGACATGCATGAGGGACATGCCGACTGCCAAGGTCGCCCGCATGGTGAACGAGATCTTCGACCTCAAGTTGTCGGAGGGGTCTTGGCGGTTTGGCATGCGGCCATACTCCCGGGCCAACCCGCCTCCTGCTGTAAGCTCTTCAACTCTTTCCTTTTTAGTGTTTGTCTTGGTTTTGGTTTTGCCGTCTTGAATAGTCGGTCCCGTGAACACAGATCTTCATGTCTCCAGTGACGGCCGCCATCATGGGGCTGGGTGGAGACTACCTGCCGGACCGGGCGGTGAGCGATGTGGACGACCCCGACTTGGGGGCAGCCGCCCTGGAGGACGACACCATAGGCGGCGACGATGGAGCGGGCGCCTCCGAAGACGTAGGCGGCATCGAGACCTAGCCTGACGACGATGAAGACGAGGACGAGCCGCGCCATGCGCGAGGCACCGACAAGGCGGACGTGGGCCCTTCCGCCGAGCCGGCTACTCAAGGCGGCACGCGCAAGCGCAAGCTAGGCGCCGCATTGTTTGGTAGTCCGTCGAAGAAAACCAAGAACCCGGCCGCTGCGACCAAGCGGAAGGAGGCCGCCGTGAAGGCGACCAAGTTTCAGAAGCTTCCGAAAGTGCCTCATATGGTGTTGGCGTAAGTGTCTTTTCCTTGTGCCTTCCTTTCTTGTCGATTCTATCTGAGCTGTTCTGCTTTATTTCCTTGGCTTAGGGCTCCGCTCTCTCTTGAGAAGTCGGCCGCCGCCTCCGTCATTGGGTCGGCGGAGACTTCTGCCACCACCCGGCGAATCGACCCCGCGCCCGACCTCCGGGAGGTGCAGGAACGAAACGTGCGGGAGGTGCGCGAGGAGGGGGAAGCCGCCCGCAGGGAGCAGGCGGAGGCGGACAAGGCAGAGGCCGCCGCGTTGAAGAAGATGGCGGAGGCGGAGGCCGATGCCTGTCGAAGAAGTCAGCCAAAGAAGCCGCGTACCGTCAAGCGCCGTTGTTCGTCATCCCCTTGAACTCCACGCCATTGCCACCGGAGTTCACGACATCGACTGGGGGATCCAACGACGAATAGCCGGTCATGGAGAGGGGAGCGGGCGACGTCGCCATGCCGGAGGTAGCCGTGCCTTTGCCGCCGCCGTCTGACAGAGCGTGGGATAAGCAGCCGGCCGCCCCACCGGCACCGCCAGTCGGAAACGAGGTGGTGACGGGCCCGACTCCTGAGGTCCACACACCATCGCGCCGCCGAGGCATGAAGGCGACTTCGGCGCCATGGCCGCTGGAAGCCGGTGCTGCGAGCTCGTCAGCCCCGGATGCCGAAGCAACCAGCGCCGCTCCCGCTGAATGGGTGCGTGGAGGCGGGACAGACACTTTAAATCAAGCAATCCTGGACATCCAGGCCAAACTCCGAGCTGAGGCCCCGCTCTTCAGCAGTGCAACAGGGCGTTCCTGGATTCATGAGCAGCCATTCGGGTATGTTTCTTACTTCTTCGTCTTTGATTCTTCTACTTCTCTGTGGGGGCGCGCCCGCGCACCCACCGGGTGTAGCCCCCGAGTTTCGGGCCGGCTACTGAGCAGGCGGCCCGGAACTTTACTTGGCGAACTCCGAGTGCTAACCTTTTCTTCTATCTTCATTACAGGACTATCATAATCTTCGCGCGATCACCTTCAACTCCAACGTACGAGATCTGGACCGACGGACCGCCGACTTGGCGGAAAGCCGGAGTAAGTCCCTGTTTTCTTTCTCTGCGGGGGCGGGATAGCGCACCGCGGGCTGTAGTCCCCGAGATTCGAGACGACTACTGAGCAGTCAGGCCGGATCTCCCCGACAACTATACTTCTTCTTTGTTGGTTATTGACATCTTTTTCTTTCTCCGCTCTTGCAGAGGCCAATGCCGCCTTGCAGCGGCAGCTGGGTGAAGCCAACACTGCGTTGCGTGCCAAGGAGGCAGAGTTCAACGAGCTGGCCCAGGAGCGCGACCGACTGGCCACGCAACTGGCGGAGCAGGCGGAGCTTCTCCAGAAGGCCTAGAAGGAGGCGGAGGTGAAGGAGTCCAACCTCCTCGCCGAGTTCGAGACTGAACGCTCCACCTGGACCGACAAGGAGGCGCTGCCGAAGTCCGGCTTCGGCAAGATTGAAGACATGGTTGACGGTAAGCTTTCTTCCTTTTCTTTCTTTGGGTTGTCGGCTACCGATCAAGCCGGCTTCCAGCTTCCAGCTTCTGACTTCCGACTCCTGATCTTTTTGCTTTATGCCTAAGCAGACTTCTTTCCTGGCCATTCTGACGCTGCCAACGAGGCTATTGAGGCTTATTGTGAGGAACGGAGGACGGAAGGCGTGCAGATTGCTGCCGACGCCCCCCAGACTCTTAGCGAACAACTTGTCAGCATCCAAGCCCGCTTCCGGCCGGCTCATCGAATGATGCGCCGTCTTCAGCGTGTCGGGGCCCAGGCGATCTCCGCCCTTTGGCCAGACATGCCAGCTCCGCGTACTCCCAGTCGGACTGCCGACTGGCTGGAGGTGGCAGCCAGCTGCCTCGAGGCTTGGAAGGGTTCCTCGGCCCGGGCTAGAGCGCGCCGGGCCTTGGAGTTCATCAAGGCGTGGTATCCTGGGCTAAATCTAGCCCAGTTGACCACGTTTCGGCAGGAGGCCCAAGAGGAGCTGGTGGCGGTGGTGCGCGACCTTGTTAGACGGGTGGCGACGATCGCCGTGTACACCGACACCAGCCTCTTCGTTCCTGAGCTGGCTGAGAATGGTGCCGAGGCGCCACCGGAGTGGTTTGGGCTGAACCCGGAGGATGACGAAGACTCGGTCGAGATGATCGACTCCAGCGACGAGGGAGAAGACGAGGAGGACGAGGAAGGCAAAGAAGATGTGCCAGAGGTCGGAGCAGACGACCAGCCCCAACTTGATCATGCCTCGAACAACGAGCCACGTTCGAGTGCGCCGACTGCTGCTGGATGCGACCAAGCGGAGGCTGACCAGCCGCCCACTTCACTAATCGGCACCACCGACTCCGCCAGCTAGCCGGACCCCTTTGCAGCTCCCTAGGCCACCGACTTATCTTTATTTTCCCTGTTTTATCGGTCTCGACAAACTTTGTTAAATTCGCACAATTCCACCTGCGGGGTGTATTTCAAACTCTGTTGAATGCTGGCCAAGAGCCTTTTGATATGTAAATATACTTTCACAGAAGTTGTGCTTTTGCCGAGTTCTGACTTTTCTTGCTTTCTGCTCCTTGGCCTTTTTCCTTTGCCGCCCTCCCTTGGCTGCCGTCTTGCCAGCCGAACAGCCTCTTTGTGGACTGTGGCTTGGTCAAGTACTTAGTTGCTTTCGGGAGGGCACGTACTTAGCCGACTAGAGCGTTAGCAAGTTAAGTAGAGGCCGGCCGGCTGGCTATTTTAGCAGCCGGTCGATGAGGCAGGGAGCCGGCCTGAACTATGTGCATGCTTGGGGTCCTTAGCCATTTTTCATCTGGACACCCTTTCCTGCCTGTAACTCCTGCCCACCGGATAGTCGCTCTGCGAGCTACGGCTTCTAGCAGGAGAAGGCTTGGGTGCCAACACACTACTTGTCCGACTGCAGGAAGCTCCACATAGTACAAGGCGGCGAGCCCCCGGGCTGACTGGTCAAACCCGGTGCCAGGCGGAATAATGAAATAACGCATTCATAGGCATAATACTTATCATATATAGAAAAGAGGGTAGCCCCCGAGCTCTTCTCGGTGGACCCGGAGTCTTCGTACTTAATACAAAAGATAGTGTGGTACATACTGCATCAACTATAAAATCTTCGAAGGAGGTTTGCATTCCACGGCCGCTCTGTCTCTTTGCCGGAGTCATCTCTCTTGCGTGCTCTGGGCTTCTGAGCATCGATCAGGTAGTAGGAGTCGTTGCCCAAAACTTTACTAATGACGAATGGGCCTTCCCAAGGTGCCGAGAGCTTGTGCTGGCCGGCTGTTCGCTGGATCAGCCAGAGCACAAGGTCTCCCTCCTGGAAAGATCTTGGCTTGACCTTCTGGTTGTAGTAGCGGCCCAGACTCTGCTGGTAGATGGCGGACCGGCTAAGTGCTAACAGCCGGCCCTCCTCCAGTAGATCGACGCTGTCTTCTCGTGCTTCTTTTGCTTCTGCCTCGGTGTACATGGTGACGCGAGGTGAGTCGAACTCAATGTCCGTCGGGATGATGACTTCGACACTGTAGACGAGGAAGAAAGGGATGAAGCCGGTTAATTTGTTTGGAGTTGTGCGCAGGCTCCAGAGGAAGGCCGGCAGCTCATCAATCTAGCAGCCGGCCGACCGCTCCAGAGGCTCGACCAGTCGGGGCTTGATGCCGGAAAGGATGAGGCCGTTTGCCCGCTCAACCTGGCCGTTTGACTACGGATGGCCAACGGACGCTAGGTCCAGTCGGATGGCCTGTGTTGCGCAAATACGGGCCAAGGCTCCTTTGGCAAAATTTGTGCCATTGTTTGTGATGATGCTATGTGGTACTCCATACCGAGTGGTGATATCTGCAATGAAAGTCATGGCAGTCAGACCATTCAACTTCTTGATTGGATTTGCTTCTATCCACTTGGTGAATTTGTCCACGGTGACAAGCAGATGGGTCATGCCGCCGTGTGCTGTCTTGAATGGTCCCACCATATCCAAGCCCCAGACGACAAAAGGCCATGCCAAGGGAATGGTCTTGAGTGCAGAAGCCGGTAGATGTTGCTGTGAGTTGAACTTCTGACACCCCTTGCAGTGCTTGACTAGATCATTGGCATCCTCCAAGGCAGTCGACCAGAAGAAACCGTGGCGGAAAGATTTGGCCACTAGTGATCTCGAAGCCGCGTGGTGGCCGCACTCGCCTTGGTGGATATCTTTGAGGATTTCTTGGCCTTTCTCCGGCTCCACGCAGCATTGGTACACCAGTGACACTGTGCCTCACAAGTTCTCTATTGACAATAGTGTATGCTGCTGCCCGATGTTGCACTTGTCGGGCTGAGATCTCATCAGTCGGCAGCTCTTTGTTCACCAGAAAGTTGAGGATGGGCTGCGCCCATGAAGGTGCTGCTATTTCTTCGACTGGCAGAACTACAACTTGCACGAGGGCGGTTAGGCTGGGAGGCGGTGGGTTGGAGTCCGCTGCCGCTTGGTGTGTCGATGAAGTCCCCAGGCCGACTGCCACAGCCCCCGTGCAAGGTTCTGAAGTCCCCGGGCCGGGTGCGACTACTGCAGTCCCCGAGCCGCTTGGTGAAGTCCCCGGGCCGACTGTTGCAGTCCCCGGGCCGGGTTGTGAAGTTTCCGGGCCAGGTGTGACTGTCACGGTATCCGTGCCGATTGCTGAGGTCCGCGAGTCGGCTGCCGCAGCCCTAGAGTCGGATCCGTCGGCCTCGGGAGGAGCCGACACAAAGATGGACTCATATTTCGGAGAGGGCTTGATCGACGACTTGAGGAGGCGCTGAAGGGAGACACCAGCTGGTATTGCGTGCCGGGTGGAGCCGATTCGTGCCAAGGCATCTGCTCGCTCATTGTCGGCTCTTGGCACATGAAGGAACTCGCACCCCTCGAAGTGTCCACTGAGTTGCTAGATGAAAAAACTGCAGCTTGCCATATTTGCATCCTTGGCGTCCCAGTCACCAGAAGACTGCTAGACCACCAAGTCGGAGTCGCTATAGCATAGGATCCAGCGGATGCCGATTTCCTTGGCCAATCAGAGGCCGTGTATTAATGCTTCATACTCGGCCACATTATTGGAGGCGGCAAAGTGGATTTGCAACGTGTACTTGAGCTTGTCGCCTTTGGGAGAGGTGAGGACGATGCCGGCTCCCAAACCAGTGCACATCTTTGAACCATCAAAATGCATCCGCCATTGGGTGGAGTCCGGCGCTAGCGGCAGGTACTTGGTCTCGGCCCAGTCGACAAGGAAGTCGGCCAATGCTTGGGACTTGATGGCCGTGCGAGGCTGGTAGTAGATGGTGTAGGGGGCCAACTCGATGGCCCATTTGGCCACTCGACCAGAAGCATCTCTGTTGCCAATGATCTCAACGAGTGGGGAGGTGCAGACAACAGTGATTGGGTGCTCTTGAAAGTATGGCTTCAGCTTCTTGGCGGGGAAATGCACGCCGTAGCACATCTTCTGATAGTGGGGGTAGTTCTGCTTGGAGGCGGACAACACTTCACTCAGGTAATACACCGGCCTCTGGACTGGTAATGCCTTGCCGTCTTCCTTGTGCTCCACAACTATGACTGTACTGACCACCCGTCTGGTGGCGGCGATGTAAAGGTACATGGGCTCTTTAGCAGTCGGAGCCACCAGGACAGGCGGCATGGTCAACATCTTTTTCAGCTGGAGAAAAGCGTCATCCGCCTGGTCGTTCCACTTGAAATGAGTGGTCTTCTTCATGAGCTGGTACATGGGAAGAGCCTTCTCGCCCAGCCAACTGATGAACCGGCTGATGGACGCCAAGAAGCCGGTGAATTTCTGGACGTCTCGCAGTCGGGTGGGCTTCTCCATCCTCTCGATGGCTTTGATCTTCACAGGGTTGCACTCAATGCCGTGTTCTGAGACCAGGAAGCCAAGGAGCTGGCCGGCTGGTACTCTGAACACGCACTTTTCCGGGTTGAGATTGATTTGAAATCGGCACAGATTTTCAAAGGTTTCCTTGAGATCTTCAAGAGTGTGTTGCGCTTCTCCATCTTCACCATGATATCGTCTATGTAGACATGGGCATTTCTGCCGAGTTGCTTGAGGATGCACTTCTGCATGCAACGCTGAAAAGTGGCACCGACGTTTCTCAGGCCGAATGTCATAGTCAGGTAGCAGAAGGCTCCAAATGGTGTGATGAATGCGGTCTTCAGACGGTCTGCCGGGTTCAGCTTGATCTGGTGATACCCTGAGTAGGCATCCAAAAAACTCAACAGCTCGCATCCGGCTGTGGAGTCTATCACTTGGTCTATCCGTGGCAGAGCAAACGGATCCTTTGGGCAGGCCTTGTTGAGGCTGGTGTAGTCAATGCACATGCGCCATTTGTTATTCTTCTTCAGTATAAGGACTGGGTTGGCAAGCCATTCTGGGAAGAAAACTTCCATGATGAAGTCGGCTGCCAACAGATGGGCGATCTCTTCTCCAACGATTCTTCTCTTCTCTCCCGACAGTCGGCGGAGGGGTTGCTTGACTGGCTTGGCATCTTCTCTGACATGTAGCTTGTGCTCGGCGAAATCCGTCGGTACACCTGGCATGTCTTTGGGAGACCATGCGAAGATGTCTCGATTCTCACGGACGAAATCGACAAGCTCGCTTTCCTATTTGCTGTGAAGGTTTGTGCCTATGACAACGTACCTCTCCGGGTGCTCTGGGTCCAATGGTATCTTCTTTGTCTCCTTGGCCGGCTTGAATGATCCTTCAGCTTCTGCCTCCTTGGGATCGTGAGACATGTCCGGCTGCTTGCCGGCCATGGTCACAACCCGGTCAAGGAGCCGCTTCTCGGCAGCGATCACAAGGGACTCGGCCAGCCGGCTGCTGGCGGCCGCACAGTCGGACGACTTCTGATAATCTCCGGAGATGGTAATGACCCCCTTGGCACTTGACATCTTCATCTTGAGGTAGGCATAATGTGGCACTGCCATGAACTTGGCTAAAGCAGGTCGGCCAAGTAGTGCGTGGCACAGGCTTTCCAGGTCGACTACCTCAAACCAGATGGTATCTCGGCGGAAATGGTCTTTGTCCCCGAAGAGGACATCTATCTGGATCTTGCCAAATGGTGAGTGAGAAAGGCCAGGAAATATGCCATGGAAGACAGTCCGACTGGGAAGGAGATGCTTGGGTTTGATCTTCAACTTCTCCATGGTATCGCGGTACAGGATGTTGATGCTGCTGCCGCCATCTATCAGGACTCGGGAGAAACGAGCAGCTCGCCTCTCCGTGGCAAAGGTGGCCTCCAACACCAAAGTGTAAGAGCCCAGAGAAGGCATTACTTCCGGGTGATCAGCCCGGCTCCAACTAATTGGGCTCTCTGACAAGTGCATGAATTCTGGAGCTTCAATGGCTATGGCATTCACCTCACGAGACTGTCGGTGCCGGCTGCGCCTGTCATCGGCCACACTGGTGAAAACAACATACGCTCCATGTTCTTCAGGGAATTGATCTTGAACGGCGTCGACTGCTGGGCGGGCCGCCGACTGCTGATGAGGCGGAGGCGGCTGGCCAGCAGGCAGCAGTGGTTTCCGCCCTTCACCCTTGGAAATTCGTGTGAGCCAATGACATTTCCGGGTGGTGTGGTTGGACGGCTTCGCGCTGATGTGGAATTTGCAGGGAGCATCAAGAGTCTGCTCATAAGAGAAGGCGGGCAGCTAGTTGGGCTTGCCGCCCTTCTGGCGCTTGGGAAGAGGCCGCCCTTCCGGCTGCCGGTCTTCGATTGCTGCCACCTACCGGCTGGTGGAAGCCGGCATCGGGGCTTTTCGCTTGTTGTCGCTTTGCTGCTGGCACCGATTGGTATCACCAGCCGGGGTCCGAGGAGCCTGAGGAGCCACCTTGCCAGATGCATCAACTTGAATCTTCATCTTCATGGAGGAATCAGCTGTGGCGTACTTGTCTGCTATGATTAGCAGCTCGTCAAGGGTCGTCGGCTCGTCGCAGAGGAGCCAGTGTTTGAGCAAAGTGCCTTCTCTGCACCCGACCGTGAAGTACTTGATGGCCTGCATCTCATTCACACCCTCACAAGAGTTGTGAAGCTCGGCCCAACACGTGAGGTAGTTGCGAGTCAATTCGTTGGGGCCTTGGACGCACAAGGAGAGCTGGCGAGGCTTGGGCGACCGCTTGTACGTGCTGGTGAAGTTGTGGACGAAGGCCTTAGTGAAATCTACCCAGCTATTGATGCTGCGGGGCTTCAGGCTATTCAACCATGTCTGGGCGGTGCCCTGGAGCATGAGTGGAACGTACTTCACGGCAACACACTTGTTGCCGTTTGCAATGCCGACGGCTGTGGAGTAGTCGACCAGCCAGTCCTCTGGCTTCACGGAGCCGGTATACTTGGGCGTATCTCATGGGAGCGTGAACCCTTTGGGGAAGGGCTCATCTCTGATGCGGGGGCCGAAGCAAGGCGTGCCCAGAGAGTCTTCTTCTTCTAGTGCCAGGGATCGGTTGAGACGATCGATCTGGTGGCGGGCATCATTCTCTCCGGTTCCTTCTCGGGGGCCAAGCCGGCCTCCAAGACTCGGATGATCGACAGGCGGCGGAGACACGTGCTTTTCTCTGCGTTGGGGAGGCCGGTAGCCGCCTGGTCATTCCACCATGCGAGGGTGGCTGTCTTGGTCGCGCTCGATGGTGATGTGCATCCGGCTGTGGCTGGCAGCCGGCTCCTTGTCTCGTCGTCCGTGGTTGCCATCATTCCGCATCCGGGACGTTGCGCCATGCTCCTGGCGGGGAGGCGGGTCATCGTTCCGCCGGTTGAGGTCCCCGACGCGGCAGCCGGCTTCTTGCTGCTCGGCAGCCGCATCGATGAGTCGCTGGACGTGCTCCGTCATGTGGCGATGCTCGCCACCCTCAAGGTTGTCCAGCTCATCCGCTACCACTTGGACAGCTCGTATATTCTCCATAGGCATGGCGTAAATGGGGCGATCAGCCCCGAACATGCTGGCAATGGCTGCGCCGTGCTGCCCGACCGGACCGATGCGGCTGGGTCCGCCAGGAGTCGGCATGCCGCCAACGGTGCGGCCCATCTCGCGCTGATAAGCCTCCGAAAGGCGTCTCATGCTGGCCTGCTTCTTGGCGCTCTTGATAAGCTGGATGCGGCGGGCTTCCAGCATCTCGGTGTCGGCGTCTTCTGAGATGGGTGCAGACAGGTCTTGCAGTGTTGCTTGGAGCGGGTCTCGGGCACCATCACCAGAAACTCCATCGTGGCTGATGACGAGCACCTCCGTGACGGCGCTACCGCCGCTGTCGGCGTGAGGGAGAGGATCATCGACGATCACCGCGTTGGTAGGGAATGCGTCGAGCGACGCTGTGTCGGAGTCGATGAGCATCGGGTCGGTGGAGCCGACCGCCTCCAAGTCGACGGCTGGCTCGTTGGCGACGTGGAGCTGGTCGAGGAAGCTGCAAGGCGGTTCTCGGGGCCGTCGTTGCCTGCATCGGATGCAGGCTCATCGGAGAGGCGGACCTCGCCAACAAGGTCGGCGAGGCAGCTTGCCGTGCAGGCGACCTCCGCGCCATGCAACACATCGGCGCAAACGCCATCCGGCGTTCCTGGCTGGCTGCGCTCAGCAGGGAGGAAGAGGGTTCCTGTCCAGAACAGATATCTGACGACGGTGCACCTAGCCCCACGGCGGGCGCAAAATGTCGGGGGTTTGGTGCGACATATGCCAAAGGATGGCTAATCATGAGGGGGCTAGTAGGACGTCGCCGGTGCCAGGAAACAGGATGAGGCGAAGACATGCATGCCAGTGAATCTTACCCAGGTTCGGGGCTCTCCTAGGAGATAACACCCCTAGTCCTGCTCTGCGGGGTCTTCGCATGATCACTAAGGCAGTAGCGAGTACAATGGTGCTCCTTGAGCTGTATGCTAGAGGTAGAAGAAAGGAGAGCTAGCTCTCCCCTCTCTCTATGTGGGTGTCTAGGTCTAACAGGTTGGTAACCCTTTGCATGGGTGCCCTGGGGGGGGCTTATATAGGCCTACCCCTAGGGGTACAATGGTAATCTGGCCGGGTGTAGGAATCGGCTATCAATCTCCTATCGTCGGCTCCTCTGCCGGCCGCTGGGGCCCGCCGCCTGGTGGGCCCTGCCGGCTGGTCCGGTACGGAGCCGACAGGCCGCCTCCGCCGCTTGCGGGTCCGGCCGGCTGCTTGTTACTATAGCCGTAATGCTAATGACGCATTCTTGGTCGAGGGGATTGTCGGTGTCAAAACCAGCGGATCTCGGGTAGGGGGTCCCGCACTATGCGTCTAGGATTGATGGTAACAGGAGACAGGGGACACAATGCTTACCCAGGTTCGGGCCCTCTCTATGGAGGTAATACCCTACGTCCTGCTTGATTGATATTGATGAATATGGGTGTTACAAGAGTTTATCTACCACGAGATCGTAATGGCTAAACCCTGAGAGTCTAGCCTGTATGACTATGGTAATGAATGTATCCTTTCCGGACTAACCCCTTCGGTTTATATAGACACCGAGGGGAATCTAGGGTTTACATAGAGTCGGTTACATATAGTCGGTCGCCAAGCTTGCCTTCCACGCCAAGGAGAGTCCAATCCGTACACAGGTATAGTCTTCCGCCTTCATGTCTTCACAGCCCATCAGGCCGGCCCAATAGATAACAGGACGGACGCCCGAGGACGCCTTAGTCCAGGACTCCCTCAGTAGCCCCTGAACCTGGCTTCAATGACGAGGAGTCCGGTGCGCAGATTATATTCAGCATTGCAAGGCGGGTTCCCTTCTATTCAAACTTCAAGTTAGTCTTCGGATGCGATGATAGTATCCGAACCTGTCACACACACCATACATAATCGCAGAGAGAATATATTTTACACGAGTCTAATCCGCCGACAGCTTTTACAATATGACATCACGTCTGTCCGGTCATAATTTCGAACCGTTTTTCATCCGCCACTCCATGTTTCGAGACGCGGTTGCCATCGGCATGTCTTATCGAAGCAGAGATCATGCCCTCTTATTACGGGATTCTCATCAATACGGGCGTGAGTGCCCCAACCGTGCCGTTTGCACGACCCTTAGGAATAGGCGAGTTTAAGGCGAACGGGGAGACGCTTGATATTCATGGCCTTTATAAGGGGATAAGGATTCCCTTCCTTCCCTCACCCACACCTAGCTCCTCCTCAGTCCTTCCGTCCCTGAGCTCCAGCGCCCAAGCCTTTAGCTTTTCCCTCAACCGAGAAAGCACTCCAAAGATGTCCGAATCCGGAGCTGGGGGTAAGTGGATTGCCTCCTCTATTAAGAAGAAGGATATGAAGGCGCTCCGTGAGGCCGGATATCTGGCCAAGGAGATCGCTCACCGTATCCCGGCCAAGGGACAGATCGTCCCTACTCTAGAGCCCCACGAGAGGGTGGTGTTTCTCACACATTTCATCCGCAGGCTGGGCTTCCCTCTTCATCCCTTCGTCCGTGGAATGATGTTTTACTACGGGCTAGACTTCCATGACCTAGCTCCCAACTTCATCCTCAACATCACGGCATTCATTGTCGCGTGCGAGGCCTTTCTCCGCATCCTGCCTCATTTTGGCCTATGGCTGAAGATCTTCAATGTGAAGCCAAAGGTGGTGAGCGACCAACAAGCAGAGTGAGGAGGCGCCATGGTGGGCAAGATGCCCAACGTTACCTGGCCCGAATGCTCGTTCGCGGAGACGGTGAAAGGGTGGCAATCGGGGTGGTTCTATATCACCGAGCCGCTTGACGCCAACTGGGTAGCGGCCCCCGAATTCAGATCCGAAATCCCGATGCGGCTCACCTCCTGGCAAGAGAGGGGCCTAACCTAGGGTCCCTCGGACGAGCTGACTGGGCTCCAGACGTGCGTCCAGAACATGATAGATAGGAAGATCAAGCTCGTCAATGTGGTCCATGTCACGCTCATTCGTCGGGTCCTTCCGTGCCAACACCGGACTTGCTATCTGTGGGAGTACGATCCGGCCAAGCACCAGACGCTACTAGAGCTCTTTGGCACGACGCACGAAGAAATCTGGAAAGTGTGCTTCAAGGCCGGCGAGATGCCACCGCCCACGACCGAAGATCGCAGGCTTAGCTTAAAATGCCAGGCTAACCCGGTAAGTTCTTTTAATGTTTTCAAGGCGTACCCTTTACTAGCATATTTTGAGAAAAAGCCTAAGCTTTCCTACCCGTGTTTTTAGGCCTGGATCAAGATAGCGGAGGGGATTAACTGTCTGGCTTCGCTGCCCGAAGACCAAGAATTATCATTACTGACGAAAATGCTTTTTCCAACACCTTATGAGGTGCCAGAGAAGACGGCCAAGAAAGCAGTCAAAGGGGCCAAGAAGGTCCCTCACCGAAAAGGTGCTCCGGACGTGATGTCCGAAGACGAGACTTCCTCTTCGTCCGTTGATGATAACGACAAAGAGGAAGAAGACAACGCCTCCCCACCTAATGTGGGGAGGAAGAAGAGAGCGGCCCCAACAAATCCGGAGGCGAAAGCGCCTAAGAAGGTTAGAGGCTCCCACACAGATAACTCCGCGTGGGATGTTGACAGCAGTCCAGAGCGACCTCGCCGGACCAAACCTCTGGCCGCCTTGTAAGTACCAGAATCCGAAAACGTCTGGCCTTCCAGGTTTGTAATATTGATATACCTTAAACTTTGTTATTGCAGTCCAGCACACGATGGCTCCCCGCGATCCTCGTCAGAGGGATCGCTAGACTCAAAGGAGATGGCTAGCATGTCCCTGCCACCTGCTCATTCCGTCTCCCCCAAGGGTGATGACGAGGTGGTGTCGCAAAAGACCCTCCCCGAGCAGGGGAGGTTTCCGGAGATCGTCGGGGTGGCGCCCCAGGACGATTCCTCAATTGAGGGACGCATGGGGGAAAAGCCCCTATGGGGACTGGCGCCGGGGGCCGAGTTCCCTTCGGACCTGAGCCAGACACCATTCCAGATATCTATGCGGCTCCGTAGTCCAGTGAACGGCATGCCCCAAAAGGAGGGAATGTGCCTGTTCCGCAGGTGACCTCTATCCAACTAGAGGCATCGGATAACCTGATGGAGGCGCTACGAGGCGCCTCTATTGTGGATGAACACCACGCCCTTATGGGCACAGTGATAGAGAAGGTCCAGTTCATAAAAGGCAGACTGACCGAAGCCTGCACTAGCCTTCTCTCAGGCTTTGACGTAAGTAATGCGTTTGTAGGAAGAATATCACAGTATAGACAGTAGCCTCTGATGCTCTGCTTGGTGTTCGGAAAGAAAAGGCCGAACAGAGGATCGAGAAGAAAAATTGCAGGAGTCTAACATAAGTTGTCTGTGTGAATAAGCAGGTATTGCTGCAGGCTGCCACCGCTCATGCTGCAGAGGTCTCCGGACTGAAGCGGAAACTGGAGCGGGCCGAGGAAGAGCTCGACTTTGTAAAGAAGCAGCTAGAGGATAGCCAAGGTATGTAGTGACCTGCTGGTACCTTTTAAGAAAAATGAATAGTCCATCCAGACCGTGTTGTCATGAACTTTATTAGGGGCCACGACCGAGGTGGAAGCCCTCAAGAAGGCGCTGGCCGAGGCTGTGACGCCCTCAATTCAATCGTACACTAATTGTGACGCCCTCAATTCAATCGTACACTAATCATACACGCAAATGTGTACGATCAAGATCAAGGACTCACGGGAAGATATCACAACACAACTCTAGACACAAATTAAAATAATACAAGCTTTATATTACAAGCCAGGGGCCTCGAGGGCTCGAATACATAAGCTCGAATACACAAGAGTCAGCGGAAGCAACAATATCTGAGTACGGACATGAGTTAGACAAGTTTGCCTTAAGAAGGCTAGCACAAAAGCAACAACGATCGAAAAGGCAAGGCCTCCTGCCTGGGAGCCTCCTAACTACTCCTGGTCGTCGGCGGCCTCCACGTAGTAGTAGGCATCGGCGGTGGCATCTGGCTCCTGGGCTCCGACATCTGGTTGCACCAATCGGAATGGAGAAGAAAGGGGGAAAAGGGGGAGCAAAGCAACCGTGAGTACTCATCCAAAGTACTCGCAAGCAAGGATCTACATTACATATGCGACATTAATAAAGGAAGGTTGTATATGTGGACTGGGCTGCAGAAATGCCAGAATAGAGAGAAGGCCTAGTACTATCGAAGACTAGTATCTTCAGCATCTTCAAGCATCTTGCAGCATCAGAAGAGATAAGAGTAGCATAAAGTAAAGTAGTAACAATGTTATCAACCTCGGCCGGAGATCCTTTCTCGACTCCCTCTGCGAAAGCAATCCCAGAGCCATACTATCCAGTTATCATCACAATCCAATTCTCATCAGCATCCAGTTCTCATCACAATACAATTCTCATCACAAGTATCCAGTTCTAGTTGTATCGATCGGGATACAACTCCAAGTGTCCGTTACCGTAGGACAGGCTATCGATAGATGTTTTCTTCCTTGCAGGGGTGCACCAACTTACCCCCCATGCTCGATTAACTCCGACCGGACACACTTTCCTGGGTCATGCCCGGCCTCGGCCAAACAATACGCCGCAACCCGACCTAAGCTTAATAGAGAGGTCAACACGCCGGACTAAACCTATGCCCCCAGGGGTCATGGGCCATCTCCCCGGGAACTCCTGCACGTTGCGAGGGCAGCCGGTGAGCAGACCTAGCTACCTCCCTAAAAAGGTAGGATCTTACCAGTCCAACCCGGTGCGCGCCGCTCAGTCGCTGACGTCTATTAAGCTTCGGCTGATGCATACGACGCAGAACGCCCATACTATGCCCACGTGATGGTTAGTGCTATCAGGCCAGAGGCCCCTCGGATCAAATATCCAAATCGTAGTGGATTAGGAACGCGCGGTAACAAGCAGAGAGTCACGAAAGATGTGACCCCGTTGCCCCGTCTCGAGGACTTGTGGCAAGGGCTAGGAATGCCCGACCACGCCTCGTAATTATCTCGCGGGCACCTTCCAGGTCAACCCGACTCCACATCACTCGCAATTAAGCTCGTGCGGGTACCCCTCAGGGTCGACCCGTCTTTAGTAACATGGTTCAGTGTAAAGTCATAGTAACCATAGTAACCGTGTGTCTAACACCAAGAGGAAAACCTGAGGAATCACCCTTGACGGATTCCACTCGATGTAATCATTAAGGTGAACGTAAGAGGAACCACCCCCGAGGTTCACACTTGAGGGGTTGCATGACAGAGTCGTATCGGAAGTAGTGAAGGCAGAATCACCCTCGATGACCACGACCGAATAGCTACACTACAGGGTTAACATCAGAAGTGCTGTAGAGGTCTCACTCTCGGCACTCGATAGTAACCCAGTAGTGTTGAGCAACTAAGGGGAAAGTGATGTGTGGTGCCGGGGCCTGGTCTTCGATCCCGTTGATCGGGTCTTCAATGATGAAGCAGGGGCAACAAGGACAAGGTGGGGGTCACTGATGGATCACTAACCAACCTATACTAAGCAGTTTAGGATAAGCAGGTAGGTAACAATAAGAAGGTTACAAAAGCAGGCTATGCATCAGAATAGGAGCAAACAATAACAGTAGCAAAATCTAATGCAAGCATGAGGGAATGGAATGGGAGATATCGGAATGATCAAATGGGGGTTGCCTGGAAGCTCCGCTGAATGGGAAGAAGGGGTCGTCGTCGACGTAGTCGATCGCAACGGCATCGACAGCAGTCTCGGGGCCTACCGAAGAGAAGAGGGGGAAGAAATAGTAAATACAGAGCAAACAGATTCATGACAGGCAATAAGCAACGCTATGTGTGTTCTAACGCGGCACTACACGATACCGGCGAATGGGGAAGTCAACCGGGAATGTTTTCCCGGCTCCGGACCTGTGTCAAATAGATGATCGGTGGGGGAAAGTTCCATGTTCAGCATGCTAGGGGCATGCCACAGATGAACAGACCGCATATTCGGATTCGTTGGATTTTTCTGAGCAACTTTCATGCACAAATTATTTTAATCCGAGCTATCGTTATTTTTCTATGAATTATCAAAGTTTTAGCAATTTTCTGAAATTAGTAATAATTCTAGTTGACCAAGTCAACTTGAGTAGTCAAAAGGGGAGGGTGTGGCCCACATGTCATAGACAACAAAGAAACTATTCTTGTTAATTAGAGTAACTACCTTGGGTCCACTTGCCATTTGCTAATGAGCTAAATTAGTACTAAACTAACACTACCTAGCCTAATTTAACGAAGGGCCGGCCATTACTGGACACAACCCAGTCGGCCACACACACGGCCATGTACATGGCCTTGGCACCTATGACCAAGGGCGATGGCAGCAGCAGCTAGTAGTAAAGCAGAACAAAGCAACAGTAAGTAGCAGAATAGCAAAGCAGCGGCAAGTAACAAAAGTAGAGCGCGGCACAACCCTCGAGCAGCCGAGCGGTGGCAAGCGCGCGCGTGGCCAGGAGGGGCGCGGTCCTAGCCAGAGGCACGCGGCCAAGAGGGGGCACGCGCACGACGGCGAGGATGGTGCGTGCAGTGCGCGGCCAAGGCACGACCACCAGCGACAGGGGCGAGCGCGGGGAGCATGGGATGCGGGCACAGCGAGTGCGGCTCCAGGGGGGCAAGGGCATGGCCCAAACGTGTGGCAGAAGCAATTAGGCGTGGCCATGGGTAGGAGCAGCACGTACGCGTACGTGTACATGGGAGCTCGGACGAGCTCGAGGACGGCGGCTACATGTGCGGAAAAGGGGGGGGGAGAGAGGTTCTGGCAGGAGCTCACCGGGAGGCACACGGTGGCCGTTGGGAGGCTTAGGAGCTGCAGGCTTCGCCGGAATTGACGACGACACCGGCGACCGAAGAGGAAGAAGACGACGGCGATCTCGCGATGCAGAGCTCCCTGGCTCCAACGCCTCGCACTGGACGGGGTAGCGGGCGATGGCGAAGTTCGTGGGCATGAAGACGAGGCGCAGGGACGACGGTGGCCGCGGGATCGATTGGTGCACGGCGACGACGGCGTTGGGTGAAATACAGAGGGAGAGAGCGAGCGAGAGAGAGGGAGTGAGTGGGTACTAGGGTTCGCTGGGGCTTCGGGAATGCTCTTATCTGACTCGGGGCGCTCGCAGATGGTTGACACGGGCAAGATCCGCGCGTGGACGGCCATGCGTGCTCGGCCAGCACCATGGCCTCTGTTTCCTGTGAACGCAGGAAGGGGATAATTTCTCCCATTGGGCTGGGTCCAATGTACTATAGCACTAGAGCCCACTAGCACCGTACTAGTTAGGCCATTTTCCTTTTTTTATGTTTTCAAATTTCTTTTAGCAATAAAACATTTTTGAAGAATATATGTGTGGCTGGTCTCAAAAATCAAAATGCAATATACCTCACTGCCACAAAAAGTTGGGGAGTGATTGGAATTAATTTGGAATTTCCATAAATTAGAAAAGGATTTTAGATGTTGTTTTGGGCACTGTTTAACCAGGTAAAGCATTTAATCACTTTATAAAATGTTGGCTTCTCCATGACAAATACTCAATGAATATTTGCAATGTTGTCAGCTATTTTTCTTGCATGACAAAAGAAGTAAAAATTTGACTTGTATTTTGAATGGAATTTGGATTTGATTTTTATCAAGTGGAAATTTGGCTTAGTTAAACTTGATGAGATGGCACCGTTAGTGTGAGGTCACTGTAGCATGACACTCGGGGTGTTACAAGCACCATTAGTGTGAGGTCACTGTAGCATGACACTCGGGGTGTTACAAAACTCCTCCACTACAAGAAATCTCATCCGAGATTTAAGTGGGGGAGTAAGGGGGAAATACTCAGGAAGGACGGAGCTCAACACAAGATAGGTACATGCGGGCTATCTTGCGAATGTGGCATAGAGGCATCTCTCGAGTTAAAAATCAAGAAAGTCATCGAGAGCAAGGTAAAAAGGTGCAATAAGAAGCTTCAAGCGGATAGACAATTGTCCAATGTGTGAAACAGAGTGTGAAAAGGGGTTCAGAGCAACGTGAATAAGTATTGCGTCTGAAACCAGAATAGACCACTAGGAAGGTGGCTCGTGATTTACATACGAAACCAAGTGCGAGGAACAATTTTCGAAAACAGGGATGTACAAGAGAGTCAGGTTTCGATCCTGTGGAACTGTGGGTTATGGGCCCACCATGTGGGTGAAAAACTAGGAAGGAAGCTGACATCTTGCACGGTCATGATACCGAAGCATGTCAGAGGAAAACCTGTTAGTTAGGGTGGCAACAACGTTGGTACCAAGGGTGAGGGATGAAGCGAACCATTTTCCTGCTCGTTGAAACGAGGCGGACCAATAGGCAAAGTTCTCGTCCATCGGTGGTTACCGGAATGTCATCGACATTAGTAACAAGGTCGTACTAACCGAATTGTACCTTGAGGCATTTTTATGAGCGGGGAATTATTTCTTATTTTATCATATAGATCAAAAGAAAGACTAACAAACCAATGGAAGGGAAAATGTGATTATCGGGATTAATCAGATCAAAGGAAAGGAAAAATGTGTTTGCACACAAGAATTTAGTGTATATCCTTCCCAAGGAAAGGCGGGGCATGATATACATGATAGGACACCAAGTTCAAAAGTATTTAGACAAAGGGGCGAGGGAAGAATCATGATATTATCCACACCATGGTGTTGGAATAATAAATCAAGAAACATTGCGCTTCCAATGTTCTTGTTGATATACAGAGTACCATAGTCCTGCTTCGAGGTAGCAATAACATGGTGTTTCAAGCAAGATTGAATCTGCAGGTCACAAGAGGTACAAAGGGACAATTCCAAGAATGTCAAGGAATGTAAGATATAATCAAAACATGACCAAGTCTGTATTGGCAGGAAGTCAAGGATGGTGTCGATGACAACACGAATCATCGACGGGCAAGGATGGTATTTCTCCTCAAGAATTCGATTGATATCTTGGAACAAGATAGTATATTGATGGTGATCATGACCAATTTTGTTGAGAGGCTCTATGAAGATGCCATCGAGCAGCAACAGCATCAAGCAAAAGGAATGATGAAGCAAAGGCTATTGGAACCACGTATATGGCACAAGCTTGGATTCAAGCTTATTGTTCAAGGTGGAATGATAAGATGAGGAAGATCGACGTAAGCTTCGCTCATCGTCGAAAAGTTGTGCTCCAGAAATAAGGACCAGGTAGCACAGTTAAAATTAGCACGATAATGATATAACCGATTAGGCTAGGAATGACTTGAGGGGTTATTAAACTCGTAAGCAACGAAAATTACTTAGAGTTATTGAATCGGAGTGCGGAATTGATTCACTTGTCGGTGTTCTCAAGTGACTAACAACTCAAAACCCGAAGGAAATCTGAAATCAGTGAGAAGCAATATTAGAAGAGACTTATAGAAAGAAACATAGTTCTTTGGTATTCTCGAGATACCAGAGGGTAATAGTCGAAGAAGATCAAAACAGAGGTTGCGGAGATGTACTGATCTGCAGAAGGCAAGTACTTTAACTCATCCGAGAAATGGGATCAAAGGGGAACACTCATGGTCAGAACCACGGTTGCAAAGGATCAAGTCCCAGATATAAGATGATCTTATACCATGGGGACAATTAATTTTAAGAGAAGCTTCCATGATAAGATCTACATCGTGTCCATGGGCATGAACACAAAGTTCAAGGTCGACTCCCACTTCTTCAATGCATATCATTTCATTTACTTCTCGCTTTTGATGAAGTTGTAGTGTTGAAATGTTATCTGGCTAAACACCATAAGAGTAAGACTCGTTAAAACTCTCGGGTTCAAACGGATTAGGGGAGGCATAGGTTCAACCCATAGGGGCGTCTTAGGAACCTATTCCACAAACTTCAGAAGTAAACAACACAAGCTCGAAAGCAGAGCATGGTTGACAAAAGGAGAGGATACAATTTACCAAAGGCATTATGTATGTGGGAAAGGACTTCACGAGGTTCTTTGAATATGAAGGACACCGTCAGATGATAATCCAATAATGGATCCGGTGATCCACAATGGAGCTGATGTGAGTATAGATATTCAATCAGAAGAAGAAATAATGCAGAGGTGTCGGATTTTGGAAATATCTGATAATTCCAAAGCTTAAATGCAAAGGAATTATGATTTCCAATTTGGGGGATCAGAAGCAGACGCTCTGATCAAGGATGGATAAGTAGAATAGACCTAGAGGCACAATCGATGACAAAAAGATTGGTCGAGAACCAGCTCATGTTCAAAATGATGTCTAAGCCGGAAGGATGAATTCTAGGATCTGATTGAGGATTGCGAGCAGTCGCAACATATTGTATCAACAGACTCAAAATGATAAAGACAAAGGATGACAATAAGATTACTAGACTTATGGTATTGACCATAATGCAAGCAAGCAAGAAATTCAAGAACAAAAGGCTGTTGAGGATTTTCACAAGAATGAATGGTATTACGAAGATTTTGTGAAGTACATGAATCAACTGAGGACGAGCGGATACTCCATAGGTGCACAAAGTTATCTGTAGGGGTATGCAGATGACAAGGAACTGCAAGGCAGTAAGCTCAAAGGATTCTCGGAAAAAGGAGAGTAGTTCAGGGCATCTTGTAATAACAAGATCAAGGGGATAGAATGTAAGATTGGCAAGTGTGTGTAGTTATCCATAAGGATATTTCGCTGGTAGGGAATTGCAAAGGCAACAGGCACAAAGTCTCGAGATAATATCATAGAGTATCTTCGGAATCTTCTGATGCAGCAGGCGATCATCTGAAATAAGGGGGCTCTCCGGGTGGATGTGATCACGAGATCCTAATGTTCGAGTTAGTAAAACCTTCTAACCCGAATAGAAGAGAGATCAGAGTCCCAGAGTATAGACGAGGAGTAAAAGATCCTAACACCACCCATATGGCGACGTGGGCCCGTAAGACACGCAACCATGTTAGTAAAAGTTTTTGTAGTGACTAGACTCGACTTCGGCCAAGGAGTTGGAAAGGGGGGATCCTACAGGCAGTCCGCAATGATACCAAGTTGTGACGCCCTCAATTCAATCGTACACTAATCATACACGCAAATGTGTACGATCAAGATCAAGGACTCACAGGAAGATATCACAACACAACTCTAGACACAAATTAAAATAATACAAGCTTTATATTACAAGCCAGGGACCTCGAGGGCTCGAATACATAAGCTCGAATACACAAGAGTCAGCGGAAGCAACAATATCTGAGTACGGACATGAGTTAGACAAGTTTGCCTTAAGAAGGCTAGCACAAATGCAACAACGCTCGAAAAGGCAAGGCCTCCTGCCTGGGAGCCTCCTAACTACTCCTGGTCATCGGCGGCCTCCACGTAGTAGTAGGCATCGGCGGTGGCATCTGGCTCCTGGGCTCCGACATCTGGTTGCACCAACCGGAAAGGAGAAGAAAGGGGGAAAAGGGGGAGCAAAGCAACCGTGAGTACTCATCCAAAGTACTCGCAAGCAAGGATCTACACTACATATGCGACATTAACAAAGGAAGGTTGTATATGTGGGCTGCGCTGCAGAAATGCCAGAATAGAGAGAAGGCCTAGTACTATCGAAGACTAGCATCTTCAGCATCTTCAAGCATCTTGCAGCATCAGAAGAGATAGGAGTAGCATAAAGTAAAGTAGTAACAATGTTATCAACCTCGGCCGGAGATCCTTTCTCGACTCCCTGCGAGAAAGCAATCCCAGAGCCATACTATCCAGTTATCATCACAATCCAGTTCTCATCACCATCCAGTTCTCATCACAATCCAATTCTCATCACAAGTATCCAGTTCTAGTTGTATCGATCGGGATACAACTCCAAGTGTCCCGTTACCGTAGGACAGGCTATCGATAGATGTTTTCTTCCCTGCAGGGGTGCACCAACTTACCCACCACGCTCGATTAACTCCGGCCGGACACACTTTCCTGGGTCATGCCCGGCCTCGGCCAAACAATACGCCGCAACCCGACCTAGGCTTAATAGAGAGGCCAGCACGCCGGACTAAACCTATGCCCCCAGGGGTCATGGGCCATCTCCCCGGGAACTCCTGCACGTTGCGAGGGCGGCCGGTGAGCAGACCTAGCTACCTCCTAAAAAGGCAGGAGCTTACCAGTCCAACCCGGCGCGCGCCGCTCAGTCGCTGACGTCTATTAAGCTTCGGCTGATGTATACGACGCAGAACGCCCATACTATGCCCACGTGATGGTTAGTGCTATCAGGCCAGAGGCCCCTCGGATCAAATATCCAAATCGTAGTGGATTAGGAACGCGCGGTAACAAGCAGAGACTCACGAAAGATGTGACCCCGTTGCCCCGTCTCGAGGACTTGCGGCAAGGGCTAGGAATGCCCGGCCACGCCTCGTAATTATCTCGCGGGCACCTTCCAGGTCAACCCGACTCCACATCACTCGCAATTAAGCTCGCGCGGGTACCCCTCAGGGTCGACCCGTCTTTAGTAACATGGTTCAGTGTAAAGTCATAGTAACCATAGTAACCGTGTGTCTAACACCAAGAGGAAAACCTGAGGAATCACCCTTGACGGATTCCACTCGATGTAATCATTAAGGTGAACGTAAGAGGAACCACCCCCGAGGTTCACACTTGAGGGGTTGCATGACAGAGTCGTATCGGAAGTAGTGAAGGCAGAATCACCCTCGATGACCACGACCGAATAGCTACACTACAGGGTTAACATCAGAAGTGCTGTAGAGGTCTCACTCTCGGCACTCGATAGTAACCCAGTAGTGTTGAGCAACTAAGGGGAAAGTGATGTGTGGTGCCGGGGCCTGGTCTTCGATCCCGTTGATCGGGTCTTCAATGATGAAGCAGGGGCAACAAGGACAAGGTGGGGGTCACTGATGGATCACTAACCAACCTATACTAAGCAGTTTAGGATAAGCAGGTAGGTAACAATAAGAAGGTTACAAAAGCAGGCTATGCATCAGAATAGGAGCAAACAATAACAGTAGCAAAATCTAATGCAGAGATGCATGAGAGAATGGAATGGGCGATATCGGAATGTCAGAAGAGAAACTTCGAATTGTCATGTGGGTTCTTCGCCTAGGAGCTTCTCATGAAAGGTGTACAGATGAAATTTTATGTCTTGCTGGTTGATTGTCGATCTCAGAGCTTGAATGATCCAGTATCACAATCTCTCTCTTGGGCGATCTATTTTGTCTGGAGAGGGCCACATTTTATAAGTGGGTTCATTGTACCTGGTTACAGTGCACAACTATCCATTTCTCGGTGATGGTAATATTCGTGCGCATAGATATATATCATGTCAGAGTGCACTTGTTAAGTTGTAAGGTCGATGTATTGGTTTCTGATTTTATAGATGGAGACCAAGCCACACATTATATCAAGTTTATTGTCAAATGATTTGAATAGAATGGCATCTAATTATAGTATCAGGTCTGTGGCTTGTTGGGCTTATGTATTGGCCACCATGGAAAGACAAGTTAATCTCTTCTGTTCAGGAAACGGTAGACGATAGAAGCATGGGCGGACGAATAAAATGGCGTATAAACAGCAGTGGATTTTTGGCCATGTGTCATTCTTGCAACGCAAGACCTGATCGATAAGAGCTCCCCGAACCCCAAACCCTAGTACCATCACTCTTCTCCTCACTCGTCTTCCTGTCGACGTGCACCGCCGATTCCCGGCCACCGTGTTTCCCTGCGCTCGCCGCATGATCGCCGTGCCCGACCCGTTATGTGCGATGCCGTTTGGAGCAGGAGTTTGCTGCGGAGATCGCTGGTCTTCTTCTCTTCTGTCACGGCGTCGTTTTCATTTCTGTCGAGCCTGCGCTCTAGCTCAACGCACGTTGTGCCTCCGTGGGTCCTGCTGAACTCTTCCTCCCTGCTTTTCCGCGATTGTGCCCCGTCCTCGTGCCGAGCTCCCGTTTGTCACGTAGGCGTTTACGTGTGTCTCCTGGCACGCTTGGCTTGTTCTGCTTGTTTGGCATCCGTTGCCCTGGTGCGCAATCGCTGTGGCCCCGTCCGGATTAGAATTAGCATCCCACGTTTGCTCGGGCACAAGATCTTGTCGCGGTATAAGGTGATTGAGCATTGAGCAAGCGAATACATTGCTAGCGCAAGCACATGATTAAAAAGATGGCGTGCGAGAAAGTGGTCGTGTGCCATTGGTAGAAGAGGGAGCAAACCCATTCTATGAATACAGCAGCAAACAGGCTTCATTGACAGCGGCAATTAAGCAGCGTTGCGTGTTCTAACGCAGCATACAGATACCGGCGAAGGGCGGGGAATGTCTAACCCATGAGAATGTTTTCCCGGCTCCGGACCTGGTCGGTCCAGACAGTTCCGGCTGACGGGTGGGTGGGGCGTAGAAGTGTTCTCTATGTGTCGCATTCTTTGTGTGTGGGCTGTGGTCAGTTACTTTGTGAATGTTAGCTGGATCGTCTTATGATATATTCTCGGGTTTATTTTCAGTGTTGCGATGCTACCTTGTTTTTCGCTGTCGATTTGGCATACTCTCTTGTAATCATTGTTACGTTTTGGTACAATTTATATTTTTATATATGCGATTTTATATTAGGTGTTTGGAATTCTAGCTCGTTATTTTGTGTTTTCCTGGTGCCAGAATTTAATCAAAGTTTTAGAATTTCTTGTGAAATTAGTAAATTCGAAGCTGGACCAAGTCAACTTGACTGGTTAAAAGGAGAGGGATGTGGCCCACATGTCATGAAGCAAAAAAACTATTTTGTTAATGTAGGCCTGTGTACACTATCTCCTGGGGGCGTCGTTGGCTTGTTGCCGCATTGTAATGAGCGCTAAATTTGTGAGTAGCTTGTATGGAACTAATTACTACCTGATCGCTGTGACCAGTGTTGACTATCGGATATGAGTGTGGTAGGTTCTCGTATTGGTTTGTGCCATCAAGTGATCGCTTTGGGCACTAGGCAAAGTATGGCGACGGCCACTACGGCTGTGGCCTTGGCACCTAGTAGTGATCTTACTCTAATTAGAGCAGAGAATTTGCTCTCTCTTTGTGTTATAATAGTGGGGCCCAGTGCTATACACCTGTCTAGTTAAGACAAGTTACGTATTGAGAACATTGGATCACTCGAAATATTATATTTCGCAAATTTGCTCAGTAGCAATGCTTCATTGTAGAGAATAGAATAACTAGCGCATGCTCGGATATGCAATTATCTAATTGTAGGCTAGAAAGTAGAGAAATAGAGCGATTGTCAAGACGGATCAGTCTATATAGTGGCGCTGGTTGTTTTGTTCCTTCTAGCTATGAACATGGCTTCCCCACGGTCATTGTTGACGGTCAGGTGAGCAGTGGGAATTCCGGTAAATACATCCTCCCCTTAGCAGCAACAGCAGTAGAACGCAGCAACAACAAGGATTGTAGCAGGTTAATAGTGCGTGTTAACGGCTAGGCGCTTGCTTTTGCTGGCCTGTTATGAATTTTTTATGTTTCTGTATTCTGTTTTTTCCTTTCTTCGGTGGACCCCGAGCGGCGGCAACGCACGTGGCGGATTTGGTGATGGTGTGTGCCAGGTGGTAGTGAGATAGTGGTCGACGACGAGCGCTCTTCTTTATGTCTCTAGCGAGGCCGTGGCTCTCCAGGGCGGCCCCTTTGAATCATTCTGATATCTCTGCTGTGTTAATGCTGTGCATTGAAGTTATTCGCTGTGTCTATGTATCTCCGCTTGACTCCCATCTTTGAGTAGGTGCCTGTTTGTCACGCGTTCTTACTATAGTTACTAAGTTGGTTCTCCTGGTATAGGGTTGGCGTTAGGAGCCATCAGGCATGATACCAACGCCCGCCCCGGCCGCCTAGGGTGTCCTGTGCCGCTTTTATGACGACGTATTAAGCGGAGCGGTTGCGGGAGACCGGGAGCCGGCCATGCGGGTGACCATTACCTTCCGGTGTAGTTGGACCAGTCGGAAAGTACTGGTGCGGCGTTCTTGAGTTGCGGCTGCAGGGTTAGAGGGCTAAGCCCGGCATTTTATGATGTCCCTAAACCTTAACTAGTGTTTACGCTTGCAGAGTCCCAAGCAGGGTCCGTGGTTCATCTCCGGGGTTGTGGCCTACTATCGTTGTGGTATGTAGAGCTCTGAGTTCACTGTAACGCCCGTTCTGTATGGTGAGTCGCTACACTCGGGGGCGTACGGACGGTGTTCCTTTGTTTTTCAGTTGATCGTTTACATGAGGAGGTAGCATAGGCAGTTGTTCGTAACTTCTACATTGCGTCTCTGGTGACATTAGGTAAGTTGGACAGGGGGGTGCTGAAGAGGTTCTTGAGTGTACGCTAATGACTTACCCTGAGGCCACTGCATTCCGTGAGGAGAGGCAGGCTTCGATGCCAACGGGTGCCGGTTACTTGGGCTTTATGGAGGCCTGCAGGCGGGGCTTTATCTCGATGTGCGGGTGAATAGTTGTGAATGACGAAGAGGTTAGACGCCGGGGAACGAACCGATTGGTGCCGCCGGTGAGAGAGGAAAGACTAGATTGCGACGAGGCGATCTCGCGATGCAGAGCTCCCTGGCTCCAACGGCTCGCACTAGACGGGGTAGCGGGCGACGGCGAAGTTCATGGGCATGACGGCGAGGCGCAGGGACGACGGTGGCCGTGGGATCGAGCGGTGCATGGCGACGACGGTGTCGGGTGAAATACAGAGGGAGAGAGCGAGTGAGGGAGAGGGAGTGAGTGGGTACTAGGGTTCATTGGGGGTTCGGGGATGCTCTTATCTGACTCAGGGCGCTGGCAGATGGTTGACACAGGGCCAAGATCCGCGCGTGGACGGTCTGCCTGCTCGGCCAGTGCCATGGCCTCTGTTTCCTGTGAACGCAGGAAGGGGATAATTTCTCCCATTGGGCTGGGTCCAATGTACTATAGCACTAGAGCCCACTAGCACAGTATTAGTTAGGCCATTTTACTTTTTTATCTTATTTAGGTTTACTTTATTTTGAAATTTCTTTTAGCAATAAATCATTTTTTAAGAATGTGTGGCTGGTCTCGAAAATCAAAATGCAATATACCTCACTGCCACAAAAAGTTTGGGAGTGATTGGAATTAGTTTGGAATTTTCATAAATTAGAAAAGGATTTTAGATGTTGTTTTGGGCATTGTTTAACCAGGTAAAGCATTTAATCACTTTATAAAATGTTGGTTTCTCCATGACAAATACTCAATGAATATTTGCAATGTTGTCAACTATTTTTCTTGCATGACAGAAAAAGTAAATATTTGACTTGTATTTCGAATGGAATTTGGATTTGATTTTTATCAAGTGGCAATTTGGCTTAGTTAAACTTGATGAGATGGCATGGTTAGTGTGAGGTCACTGTAGCATGACACTCGGGGTGTTAGAGCGAGGACAAAGCGGCCAAGGAACGCGCCGCGCGCAGAAGCACGAGACCCAGGTTGGCGAGGCGCAGCACAAGCTCCAGGGCGCGATCGAGAGATTTGAGTCCTTGGAGCGCGATTGTAAGGCGCAAGAGTCCGAACTGGCGACCGCGCCAGAGCGCACAGGATGCACGAGCCGAAGCCCAGAACGCCCTCCAGGAAATTCAGGCGGCCAAGGAGATTGCGGCGGGTAATTCTTTCACCATGCAAAGCAAGTATGTAGAAGAAACGTTCCTTGTACTTATCCAATTTGGGTTTTCCAGGGGCGTTTACAGATCTGCCGCGCAGTATATCAGATGCTGCCGAGCATTATAGAGCCGAAGAAGGGATGTCGACGGAGAAGCTATTCTGGTCCCAATATCTTGGACCTGAATATCTGTTGTCCTTCAGCGACCAGCTAAAGCAGTTGGTCGAGCTGCACAGGTCGGCAGAGCTAGCCATGAAGGACCTGATAGTCCGGCTGTGGCCTGCCGAGCCTATACCTAGCAGCTACTTCGGACTTGTTAAGCGGCTTGTAAGTGCCTGTCCGCGGCTCGAAGCCTGAAGCGGTGGTCTGTATTGAAGGTGCGCGTATGGCCTTTGCCCACGTCAAGACGCATTGGGCAAAGCTGGATGCCAAGAAGCTGATGACCGAGGGGCCGCCGGAGGGCAAGGAGCATCGTCATGACCCGAGCTCTATTTTGATGGCGTCCGGAGTTAGAGTGGGTATCCCTGGTGGTGGAGCAATGTTGCAGCGTCCTCTGCTTCTCAAGTGGTAGGGAAGGAGCATATGTTCCTTGAAGTGATGTCATTAGTTCTAGTGAGAACATTTGTCATGGTAAATGCGACTAGTTGTCCGTGTGTTATGATGAACAATTGATGTCTTATGCTCGAATTATAATAACAGATTCAGCTGTGGGATTTTTATGCATTGATTGTAGGCGTGCTTGTGCTCTCGCATGAGATGGTATGTGTGTGGAGGCTGATTTGTGATGAAAAGATTAGTTTGGCTCTGGGATTTTGGTGTGTGTCGAGGGGTTCGGAGGTGTGTGCGGGGGGTGATTATATTGTGCTACGTTTCTATGTTCTATTTTTGTTGGTGACGATTTTTATAAAGATTATGCTCTGAAGTAGCTGGGTCTTCGAATTTGACCAGTGCTTCGCTCGGTGGCTTTCTGCCCCTCGTTTACGGAGGGTTATAATTCTAAATCTTTCTCTTTTATCTCCAATGCATTCTGGTCCTTTAATAGATAGTAGGATGTAAGTCTGGGTTTTGGGGATTGGTTAGCTAACTCATGAACAGTAATCTTATTCTGATTGCCCGTCTTTTACCACCTCTCTCTACTTTCCTCCATTCAAATAAACGATTGTGGTGCGAGAGCCCTTGCGTAGCGGAGGGATCGAACTCCATGGGGACCGTGGTACATTGGTATAATGACGTGGACGCGGCGCCGGCGTCTTTGAAATAGTTGTGTGAGGTGAGAAGACGTGATTCTTGCGCTCCAAGAAGGAGAAAGAGGTCGCTTTAATCGATTTTTGGTCGGAGCCGTCTGTGATTTGTTAGAGATCTCCTCTCTATCTTCGTGCCGATCATGACCAATGCGCATGTAGCTTCTCTATCTTGTGATAGATAGTTGGTTATGGTTGTTCGTCGCTGAGTCCGGAAGAACCGGGACAGCAATGGTCTTGGGCTCGTGTAGTTTATGTTTGTCCTTCATTTAATTTGATGCCTTACCTTAGCTAAGTGACTGTGTGAGTTAATATGTTCCTGTTGAGCATTGTGTAATTCGTCGTTTGGTGTTAGGTGGTATTAGGCGTGCTCCCGTTGATTGCGCGAGGGGTCAACCTTGTGCAACCCGAGACTAAATTTGGACCAAAGGCATGATTCCAGGTCGGTGGCATATTTAATGCCCGTATAGAGTCTCGAGGTTGGTGGATCTCGAACCATATCTTTTAAAAGTTTGTTTTCCGGACGTTTGTAATTGCCGTGATATGCGTGAGTTAGTCCTGGCATGATAATTGTATAATGCCTCTGAGCATGCGTTGGTGTCTTACGGCGATGTAGCTATATAATCGTGACCATGGTGGTACGTGTTGCCAATAAGTTGATTTTCGCGACTCTCACTAAGTAGCTGTAGGAAATTACGGTATAATTAATAAACTTTGGGTTGAGTTATAATTTATGCTTTATTGAGTCTCCATATAGATATTCGGTACTTTTTTAACTAACACTTGTTTCCTAGTTTATGTTTCCTTGTGGAGCAATTCCTAACATTGTGGCGGAGATGGATTTTTTTCAAGATATATGGAATCGAGACCTCGGGCACTGTGTTGCGTGTTAGTTATCAGCAGAATTCTTGAACAGCGATATGGAATTGTTAATTTTGATTTATGCAAAACATAATATTGATGATTTGGTAGATGTTGGACCTTGAAGCTCTCACTCCTGTATCCGATCCTTCTCGACGAAATATATTGATAAAGTGCCTCAAAATAAGTCTTATTGAAGGCCGGGGCCTAAACTCCACAATTGCTCATTCCTTTCTCCGAGGTTGGTGGTGCGGCACTCCTCTCCTTAGGTCGCTGCCCGCTCCTTACCTCGTGGGCCCTGAATTGTTGCTCTCTCTCTTGTACTTCTTAGAACTCAGAACTCCTCTGAATGTATTGTTGTTTTTAGGGAGGAAATTAAAAATTAGTAGAGAAGAATTCATCGCGTTTTACGTTATAGGCGCGGATGCCTGTCCGCCAGGCTTGTTCCTAACACTTCTTGCGGGAAGGGTACCCCTGGTCTGTGGAGTACTGTTCGGTTTTGGCTCGGATATTGATGGGAATTTCTGATGGGAGTGCGTCCGTCGCGATGTTATTTCCCATTCAGACCTATCTTCGATTATCTCAATTTCATGTTGACTACCAGTGCTGTTTGAGTTAACATTCCATCGTAGGTCTTGTGTAATCGTGGGATTCGGGTGTTTTGTGGTTGGAAATGTCATCTATTCACAGTTATATCGGAGTTATGTTTTCATGATCGAGTTAGTTTTGTTAGGGTTTGATCCCCTAGTATCCATTATGTTCTGAGATTGATGTTGCTATGACTTTGCTATGCTTAATGCTTGTCACTAGGGCCCGAGTGCCATGATTTCAGATCTGAACCTATTATGTTTCCATGAATATATGTGAGTTCTTGATCCTATTTTGCAAGTCAATAGTCACCTACTATGTGTTATGATCTGGTAACCCCGAAGTGACAATAATCGGGACCACTCTCGGTGATGACTATAGTTTGAGGAGTTCATGTATTCACTAAGTGTTAATGCTTTGTTCCATTACTCTATTAAAAGGAGGCCTTAATATACATTAGTTTCCAATAGGACCCCGCTGCCATGGGAGGGTGGGACAAAAGATGTCATGCAAGTTCTTTTCCATTATCATGTATGACTATATTCGGAATACATGCCTACATTACATTGATGAACTGGAGCTAGTTCTGTGTCACCCTATGTTATAACTGTTGCATGAGGAATCGCATCCGACATAATTATCCATCACTGATCGAATGCCTACGAGCTTTTCATATATTGATCTTTGCTTAGTTACTTTTCCGTTGCTACTGTTACAATCGCTACAAAACCAATACTGTTACTTTTTCCACCGTTACTATTACTTCCATATTACTTTGCTACTAAATATTTTGCTAAAGATATTAAGTCTTTCAGGTGCGGTTGAATTGACAACTCAACTGTTAATACTTGAGAATATTCTTTGGCTTCCCTAGTGTCGAATCAATAAATTTGGGTTGAATACTCTACCCTCGAAAACTGTTGCGATCCCCTATACTTATGGGTTATCAAGACTATTTTCTGGCACCATTGCCGGGGAGCATAGCTCTATTCTTTGAGTCACTTGGGATTTATATCTGTTGATCATTATGAAGAACTTGAAAGATGAAAGAACCAAGATTTTTCCCTCAACTACGAGGGGAGGTAAGGAACTGCCATCTAGCTCTGCACTTGATTCACCTTCTGTTATGAGTAAATTTGCGACACCTACTCCTGCTATTGATTCTGATATGTCGCATGTTATTGATGATGCCACTTCTGCTATGCATGATGCTTATGATGAAACTACTTATATGCATGATAATACTGTGCCACTAGGTGAATTTCTTGATGAACAACTTGCTAGGATTAGAGAGAATAAAATTATTGAAACTGATAATATTGATGAAAGTGATGATGAAGATTCTCCCCCTAGATATGAAATGCCTGATGTACCTGAGGGTTATGTTATGGATGAAGAAACTGCTAGAGACTTTTTTGCTTGCAAAGATAGATATGATCTTAAGAAACTGTTAGTTAAACTGAAAGAAAAGTCTTTGAATGCTAGAATGAAATATGACCCTACTTTTTCTACTTCACCTATCTGTATTTCTGATAAAGATTATGATTTCTCTGTCGATCCTGAGTTAATTACTTTGGTTGAATCTGATCCTTTTTATGGCTATGAATCTGAAACTGTTGTGGCACATCTTACTAAATTAAATGATATAGCCACCCTGTTCACTAATGAGGAAAAAATTTGTTACTACTATATCCTTAAGTTATTTCCGTTCTCACTAAAGGGTGATGTTAAAACATGGTTTAATTCTCTTGATCCTGGCTGTGTGCGTAGTCCCCATGATATGATTTATTATTTCTCTACTAAATATTTCCCCGCTCACAAGAAACAAGCTACCTTAAGGGAAATATATAATTTTGTGCAAATTGAAGAAGAGAGTCTCCCACAAGCTTGGGGGAGGCTTCTCCGATTACTTAATGCTTTGCCTGATCATCCTCTCAAGAAAAATGAAATACTTGATATCTTTCATAATGGACTAACCGATGCTTCCAGAGACCACCTGGATAGTTGTGATGGTTGTGTTTTCAGAAAGAACTGTTGATCAAGCTGAATTGCTATTCAATAATATGTTGAGTAATGAAAATGATTGGACACTTCCTGAACCAACTCCTAAGCCAACTCCGAAGAAAAGGGGTATTCTATTTCTCAGTCCTGAAGATATGCAAGAGGCAAAGAAATCTATGAAAGAAAGGGGTATTAAAGCTAAACATGTTAAGAATTTAGCACCTATTGAAGAAATACATGGTCTTGATAACCCGACATAGGTTGTAAAGGTAAATTCTCTCTATAGATTTGATGAAGGTGATATTCCTCGTAATAAGTCTACTAGCCAATGCTTGGATGAGTTTGATAATTTTATTGTTAAACAAGAAAACTTCAATGCTTATGTTGGTAGACAATTGAAACGTAATGCTTATATCATTGAACACTTGAGTGATTATATGTCTAAAGTTAAAGGTGAGCCTAAACTTATTAGTAAACATGCTTCTATGGTTACCACTCAAGTAGAACAAGTACTTAAAGCTCAGAATGATTTGCTCAATGAATTAGATAATAAGAAAAATGAGAATGTTGTTAGAGTTGTGACTAGAGAGGGTAAAATGACTCAGGAACCTTTGTATCCTGAGGGCCACCCTAAGAGAATTGAGCAAGATTCTCAGAGAACTAATGTTGATACACCTAGTTCTTCTAAGAAGAAGAAAAGGAAAATAATAGGACTCTGCATGCTTCTAGTGAACCTGTTGCTGAGACACCTGAGAATCCCATTGATATTTCTATTTCTGGTACTGAAACACAATTTGGTAATGAAAATGAACCTAGTGATAATGTTAATGATGATGTTCATGTTGATGCTCAACCTAGCAATAACAATGATCTAGAGATTGAACCTGCGGTTGATCTCGATAACCCATAATCAAAGAATCAACATTATGATAAGAGAGACTTCATTGCTAGGAAGCACGGTAAAGAAAGAGAACCATGGGTTCAGAAACCCATGTCTTTTCCTCCTAAACCATCCAAGAAAAAGGATGATGAAGATTTTGAGCGCTTTGCTGAAATGATTAGACCTGTCTTTTTGCGTATGCGTTTGACTGATATGCTTAAAATGAATCCTTATGCTAAGTATATGAAAGATATTGTCACAAATAAAAGAAAGATACCGGAAGCTGAAATTTCCACCATGCTTGCTAATTATACTTTTAAGGGTGGAATACCAAATAAACTAGGAGATCCCGGAGTACCAACTATACCATGCTCCATTAAAAGAAACTATGTTAAAACTGCTTTATGTGATCTCGGAGCCGGTGTTAGTGTTATGCCTCTCTATTTATATCGTAGACTTGATTTGAATAAGTTGACACCTACTGAAGTATCTTTGCAAATGGCTGATAAATCAACTGCTATACCTGTCGGTATTTGTGAGGATGTGCCTGTTGTGGTTGCAAATGTTACTATTTTAACGGACTTTGTTATTCTTGATATTCCCGAGGACGATAGTATGTATATTATTCTTGGTAGACCCTTTTTGAATACTGTAGGGGATGTTATTGATTGCAACAAAGGCAATGTCACTTTTCATGTTAATGGTAATGAGCATACGGTACACTTTCCGAGGAAACAACCTCAAGTCCACAGTATTAATTCTATTGGAAAAATTCCAACAATTACTATTGGAGGTTTTGAATTTCCTCTTCTTACTGTCAAGAAGAAATATGATATTCTTATTGTTGGGGAAGTGCATATCCCCGTTGTGGTAACCTAGTGTTATTCAAAAATTCTCTGGTTTCATGTTATTCGAAAAGAGTTTGTTAACAAGACTTGATCAACCTTGTTAGTGGATTCCTTTTGATGAGCATGAGATGGATGAAGTTAGAAAGCACAACTCTCTGTACCCTCCTTTTACTTTCTGTTTTAAATAGAGCAAAAATAGTATTTTATGTCTGTTTTCTGAATTATCCTTGGAATAAAAAAATACCCCAAAAATAAAAGTTCTCCAAATGTCCTGAAAATTTTATATGATTTTTTGTAGAATATTTAAGAATTATTGGCACTAAGAACACACTTGGGGGCCACTCTACCTGGCCACTAGGGTCCAGGGCGTGCCCACTGATACGTCTCCAACGTATCTATAATTTATGAAGTATTCATGCTATTATATTATCCTTCTTAAATGTTTTATATGCATTTATATGCTATTTTATATGATTTTTGGGACTAACCTATTAACCTAGAGCTCAGTGCCAGTTTCTGTTTTTTCCTTGTTTTTGAGTTTTACAGAAAAAGAATACCAAACTGAGTCCAATTGACGTGCCAATTTTGACGATTTTTTATGGACCAAAAGAAGCCCCCGGAGTAAAAGAGTTGGGCCAGAAGAGTCTCGGGCTGTCCATGAGGGTGGGGGTGAGCCCTACCCCCTGGGCATGGGCCCCTATCTCGTGGACGATTCGGAGACCCCCCCTGACGTGAAACCGATGCCAAATATTCCTATAAATACAGAAACCCCCAGAAAATAACCTAGATCAGAAGTTCCGCCGCCGCAAGCCTCTGTAGCCACGAGAAATCAATCTAGGCCCTCTCTGGCACCCTGCCGAAGGGGGCCATCATCATCGGAGGCTATGGAGGAGGATCTCGGAGGGGCCATCATCACCATGAAGGCCAAGGACCAGAGGGAGAACCTCTCCCCGTCCATGGGGGAGGCCATGGAGGAGGAAGCACATTGGGGAGAACCTCTCCTCCTCTCTCTCGAAGGCACTGGAGTGCCATTGTCGGAGTAATGGGCCATGGGTAGCCTGACCCGAGTCCCTGAGCATTTCAAGACATCGGTCCGGCTGTGCCCCTCAAGCGTCAAGGACGAAGCGCCGCCTTCTGGTGGTCGGCTGGCTCAAGTGGCCGGCTGCCAGAGGACGGCCAAGCACCAGAAGACGGCCCCAAGATGAGCCAACGCCCAGCAAGCGGCCTCCCGAGAGGCCGGCTCCTAGCAGGTGGCCCATGGCGCCCTCAAAGTCTGCGCCCCCATAAAGAAGACAAGACAGGATGTGGCTATAGTGTAGCCCATCACCCCCATATCCAGGGCGGGGCGCGGCCATAGTGTCCCATACCGGCCGAGATCTCTACACGACGTGGCACTGTTGCCATCCCACCCTTGACGTCACCCCTGCCAGGTAGAACCCTGTTCCCACGACGGCCGGTCAGTACGGCCTGCAGGCGGCAGGCCCTACCGGGCAGCGAGAGCCTAGAGGGCGGCAGCACCTGACCAGTCGGACCCAAGGGAGGCTGGCCTCTAGCATGAGGCCCACTCTTCCCTCGGAGTCCACGCTCCATTAACCAGACGAGACATAGTGTGGCTACAGTGATCTCCCACCAGACGGCGAGACTGTAGGCACGCCCCCTGAGGGAGTCCTGGACTAAGGGGTCCTCGGGCATCCGGCCTATTATCTATTGGGTTGGACTGATCAGCTGTGAAGACAAGAAGGCCGAAGACTATACCTGTGTCCGGATTGGACTCTCCTTGGCGTGGAAGGCAAGCTTGGCGACTGACTATATGTATCCGACTCTATGTAAACCCTGGATTCCCCTTGGTGTCTATATAAACCGAAGGGGTTAGTCCGGAAAGGATACATTCATTACCATAGTCATACAGGCTAGACTCCTAGGGTTTAGCCATTACGATCTCGTGGTAGGTCAACTCTTGTAACACCCATATTCATCAATATCAATCAAGCAGGACGTAGGGCATTACCTCCATAGAGAGGGCCCGAACCTGGGTAAACATTGTGTCCCCTGTCTCCTGTTACCATCAATCCTAGACGCACAGTTCGGGACCCCCTACCCGAGATCCGCCAGTTTTGACACCGACATTGGTGCTTTCATTGAGAGTTCCACTGTGCGTCAACAAAAGGTTCGATGGCCCCTTCAATCATCTATAGTGACGCTGTCCAAGGAGAAACCTTCCTCCCCGGACAGATTTTTGTGTTCGGTGGCTTCGTACTGCGGGCCAACTCGCTTGGCCATCTGAAGCAGATCGATAGCTACGCCCTGGCCACCAGGTCAGATTTGGAAGCTTGAACTACGTCGTGGATATCCTTGGAGACTTGATCCTCAGTGGATTTCAGACCGCAGCGATCGCTCCCCCTCGCCCCGATGAACATGACTTAAATCTGTCATCGGATCACATCCAGGAGATGGTCCCTGTTGCTGCAACGGCCTTAGAGCCGGAGTAGATCGTGCCATCCGAGGCCACAGAGTCTGTGGCGTTGGAGCCACACACGGACTCGACACCCTGCAATATTTGCGCCAACGGAACTCCGGACACATATCCGGCTATAAGTTCCGGACCATGTACGCTTGCGGACATCGAGCTAGATCGGTTATCGATCTTCGAATTTAGTGTCACAGACGTTTTTCAGCACTCACCTTTGGGCGATGTGCTAAACTCTTTAAAAACATGTCATTCACGGGAGACTCGTAGCTGAACTATGTCCGGTTCGAACTAGGGGCTGACGACGGAGGATTTTGTTTCCCACCCGCCACCCACTTCATAGCCACTGTCGAGGACTTAACCGACGTACTGGATTATGACTCTGAAGACATCGATGGTATGGACGATGATGCTGATAAGGAGCAAGGCCAAGACCCGCAATTCACGGGACGTTGGACGGCCACCTCTTCATACGATGTGTACATGGTCGATACACCTAAAGAATCCAGCGGTGATGACAAAGAAGATCCAGATGCGAATAAACCTTCTGAGACACAGTCCAAGCGTCGGCGCCCTAAACGCCGCTCCAAGACACGCCACTCAAAAGATGGCAACACTGGCACTGGAGAAAATAGCACTCCGGACGACGCCGAAAACAACGAAGACCCTTGTCGAGGCAGCATCAAAACAGGAGGAACAAGACAACGGGCAAGATGACCCTGATAAACAGGCCATGCCCAGTGACCCGGATGATGGTAGTTATCGTCCAGTCTCCGAAGATGAGGAGAGCCTCGGCAGTGAGGAATTCATCGTGCCTGAAGCACCCCTAGAGCAGGAACGCTTCAAGCGCCAGCTAATAGCTACTGCCAGAAGCCGGAAAAAGAAGCGGCAGCAGCTCCAGGCTGATCAAGACCTGCTCATCGATAGGTGGACTAATGTCCTGGCAGCCGAAGAATACGGCCTCGAGCGCCCAGTCAAGAGTTACCCAAAGCGCATACTAGTACCTCAGTTTGATGAGGAAGAACCAGATCCCATACTTCCCTCACGCAATGCGGACCAACCACCACGTGGTCAGGATAGTATGGCGGACCGACCACCCCGCGGTTGGGATAAAACGGCAACTCAGGCCGAACAACAGCCTGCCCCACCGCTTTGCAAAAACAGGGACAGAACAGCTCGGGACCATACACACGACCTTCGGCAGGATCTAGACAGCAGAGCAGGACACACCAGATCAATCTACGGATCACGAGGACGCTTCCCCACTCGGAATGACAACCACCTACTCGGACGTGACAAACTTAATCACACCCGGGCCGATAACTGCAGACGGACTTCATCGGAGGTACACCGTGATGCGTCCCACTATAGAGGCGCCGCACACCCTCTCCGCTTCACCGATGAGGTGCTGGATCACGAATTCCCTGAGGGGTTCAAGCCCGTCAATATTGAATCATACGACGGAACAACCGATCCCGCAGTATGGATCGAAAATTTTATTCCCCACATCCACATGGCCTGAGGAGATGACCTCCATGCCATCAAATACCTCCCATTCAAGCTCAAAGGACCAGCTCGACACTGGCTAAATAGTCTGTCCGAAAATTCCATCGGCAGCTGGGAAGACTTGGAAGAAGCCTTCCTTGACAACTTCCAAGGTACATATGTCCGGCCACCCGATGCCGATGACTTAAGCCACATAGTTCAACAACCTGGAGAATCAGCCAGAAAATTCTGGACTAGGTTCCTAACCAAAAAGAACCAGATCGTTGACTGTCCGGATGCCGAAGCCCTAGTGGCCTTTAAGCATAGCATCCGTGATGAATGGCTCGCCCGCCACCTCGTCCAAGAAAAGCCGAGGTCCATGGCAGCCCTCACGGCACTTATGACCCGCTTTTGCACGGGAGAGGATAGTTCTGTATCGCAGTACAAACACAGCCAACGACGCAGGCCCCTCCGAGGCCAAAATCAGCACCGGCAAGCTCCGGCGCAACAGACACAAACGCCGAAGCAATGGCGATAACACCGATGACACCATAGTTCATGCCGGATTCAGTGGCGCCAAGTCCGGCCAGCGAAATAAGCCCTATAAAAGGAACGGCGGAGGACCATCCAGCTTGGACCGCATACTCGACCGTCCGTGCCAAATACATGGCACCCCAAACAAACCGGCCAACCATACTAACAGAGACTGTCGTGTCTTTAAGCAAACCAGCAAGGTAAACGGCAAAAACAAGGAAGGGGAATCATAGAGCGAGGACGAAGACGAGGAGCCCCAGCAGTCGAACAGTGGGGGCAGAAGAAATTCCCGCCTCAAGTCAAAATGGTGAACATGATATATGCTACACATATCCCCAAAAGGGAGCGCAAGCGTGCACTCAGGGACGTTTATGCGGTAGAGCCAGTCGCCCCAAAATTCAACCCATGGTCGTCATTCCCGATCACCTTTGATCGTCATGATCATCCAACTAGCATCCGTCATGGCGGTTCGGCCGCATTGGTACTCGACCCAAGCATCGACAGATTTCACATGACACGAGTCCTAATGCACGGTGGTAGCAGCCTCAACCTGCTCTATCAGGATACAGTACGCAAAATGGGCATTAATCCCTCACGAATCAAGCCCATGATAACTACCATTAAAGGAGTTATACCAGGTGTAGAGGCCCGTTGCACAGGCGCGATCACACTGGAGGTGGTCTTCGGTTCCTCGGATAACTTCCGAAGTGAAGAGCTAATCTTCGATATCGTCCCCTTCCGCAGCGGCTATCACGCACTACTCGGACGAACCGCGATTGCTAGATTCAACGCGGTGCCACATTATGCTTATCTCAAGCTCAAGATGCCCGGTCCACGCGGCATCATTACAGTAAACGGAAACACGGAACGTTCCCTCTACACATAGGAGCATACCGCAGCCCTAGCAGCAGAAGTACAGAGCGGCCTTCTCAATCGGCACCATAATTCGGCCGCCGAGCCCCTGGACATCAATAAGAAGGTCCAGACCACACTGTAGGAGGGCAGCTCGGTTCATCAAGAGCTGAATTAGTAAACTCGGCCTCCGTACCAGCCCCGATGAGGAAATGGCACCTGTACCACACGTATATAACTAAGCACTCAAAACCCCATGGGTACTGATGGAGGCATAACTCGCTCACGATCCACAGTGCAGCTTGACCGACCCTGGATTCGCACGCCTTTATTTTTTTCTTTTTAAAGGTTTTTCTATTTTCGAGGTCTATGCGGATGACTCGTTTGCAGAACACACCAAGGAGGCAAGGAGCTCTGGCATACAAGGGAACCCCCAGGTGGTCTCTATTAAACGATTGCCATACTTGTTTTATATACCCGCACACAGCTCACCCTTGGTTGCGGCATGTTAAATAGCTTTACTTGCTTATCGCATTACTTGCACAAAGGACACCTCGACGTACTAATTACATTACAATGGTGAATAAATGGTGGCGTCAGCTTATTGATAACCCACAAGTATAGGGGATCGCAACAGTTTTCGAGGGTAAAGTATTCAACCCAAATTTATTGATTCGACACAAGGGGAGCCAAAGAATACTCTCAAGTATTAGCAGCTGAGTTGTCAATTCAACCACACCTGGAAACTTAATATCTATAGCAAAGTGTTTTAGTAGAAAAGTAATATGATAGTAGTGATAACGGTAACAAAAGGTAACAATAGTAAAAGTAATGTTTTTGGTATTTTGTAGTGATGATAGCAATAGCAATGGGAAAGTAAATAAGCGAAGAACAATATATGGAAAGCTCGTAAGCAATGGATCGGTGATGGAGAACTATGCCGGATGCGGTTCATCATGTAACAGTCATAACCTAGGGTGACATAGAACTAGCTCCAGTTCATTGATATAATGTAGGCATGTATTCCGAACATAGTCATACGTGCTTATGGAAAAGAACTTGCATGACATCTTTTGTCCTACCCGCCCGTGGCAGCGGGGTCCTTACAGAAACTAAGGGATATTAAGGCCTCCTTTTAATAGAGAACCAGAACAAAGCATTAACACATAGTGAATACATGAACTCCTCAAACTACAGTCATCACCGGTAAGTATCCCGATTATTGTCACTTCGGGGTTAACGGATCATAACACATAATAGGTGACTATAGACTTGCAAGATAGGATCAAGAACACTCATATATTGATGAAAACATAATAGGTTCAGATCTGAAATCATGGCACTCGGGCCCTAGTGACAAGCATTAAGCATAGCAAAGTCAGAGCAACATCAATCTCAGAACATAGTGGACACTAGGGATCAAACCCTAACAAAACTAACTCAATTACATGATAGATCCCATCCAACCTATCACCGTCCAGCAAGCCTACGATGGAATTACTCACGCACGGTGGTGAGCATCATGAAATTGGTGATGGAGGATGGTTGATGATGACGATGGCGATGGATTCCCCTCTCCGGAGCCCCGAACGGACTCCAGATCAGCCCTCCCAAGAGGTTTTAGGGCTTGGTGGCGGCTCTATATCATAAAACGCGATGATTTCTTCTCTCTGATTTTTTTCTCCCCAAAACACAATATATGGAGTTGGAGTCGGAGAGGCAACAGGGGGCCCATGAGGTAGGGGGCGCGCCCCCCACCCCCGTGGAGAGGTGGTGGGCCCCTGGCCTTCATCTTTTGCAGGTATTTTTCATATTTTCTGAAAAGTGGCTCCGTGAAGTTTCAGGTCATTCCGAGAATGTTTGTTTCTACACATAAATAACACCTTGGTAATTCTGCTGAAAACAGCGGCATTCCGGGTTAGTTCCATTCAAATCATGCAAGTTAGAGTTTAAAACAAGGGCAAAAGCATTTGGAAAAGTAGATACGTTGGAGACGTATCAACTCCCCCAAGCTGAAACCTTTGCTTGTCCTCAAGCAATTCAGTTGACAAACTGAAAGTGATAAAGAAAAACTTTTACAAACTCGGTTTGCTCTTGTTGTTGTAAATATGTAAAGCCAGCATTCAAGTTTTCAGCAAAGATTATAACTAACCACATTCACAATAACACATAGGTCTCAAGTTTACTCATATCAATAGCATAATCAACTAGTGAGCAATAATAATAAATCTTGGATGACAACACTTTCTCAAAACAATCATAATATGATATAACAAGGTGGTATCTCGCTAGCCCTTTCTGAGACCGCAAAACATAAATGCAGAGCACCTTTAAAGACCAAGGACTGACTAGACATTGTAATTCATGGTAAAAGAGATCCAGTCAAGTCATACTCAATGTAAATTAACCGTAATGAATGCAAATGACAACGGTGCTCTCCAACTGGTGCTTTTTAATAAGAGGATGATGACTCAACATAAAAGTAAATAGATAGGCCCTTCGCAGAGGGAAGCAGGGATTTGTAGAGGTGCCAGAGCTCAGTTTTGAAATAGAGGTGAATAATATTTTGAGCGGTATACTTTCATTGTCAACATAACAACCAAGAGATGGTGATATCTTCCATGCTACACACATTATAGGCGGTTCCCAAATAGAATGGTAAAGTTTATACTCCCCCTTCCACCAACAAGCATCAATCCATGGCTTGCTCGAAACAACGAGTGCCTCCAACTAACAAGAGTCCCAGGGGGAGTTTTATTTGCAATTATTGTGATTTAGTTTGCATAAAGCATGGGACTGGGCATCCCGGTGACCAGCCATTTATCTCGTGAGTGAGGAGCGGAGTCCACTCCTCTTGAGAATAACCCGCCTAACATGGAAGATACAGACAGCCCTAGTTGATATATGAGCTATTTGAGCATACAAAATAGGATATTTATTTGAAGGTTTAGAGTTTGGCACATACAAATTTACTTGGAATGGCAGGTAGATACCGTATATATGTAGGTATAGTGGACTCATATGGAATAACTTTGGGGTTTAGGGAGTTTGGATGCACAAGCAGTATTCCTGCTTAGTACAAGTGAAGGCTAGCAAAAGACTGGGAAGCGACCAGCTAGAGAGCGACAACAGTCAAGAACATGCATTAAAATTAATCAACACCGAATGCAAGCATGAGTAGGATATAATCCACCATGAACATAAATATCGTGAAGGCTATGTTGATTTTGTTTCAACTACATGCGTGAACATGTGCCAAGTCAAGTCACTTAAATCATTCAGAGGAGGATACCACCCTATCATACCACATCATAACTATCCCAATAGCATGTTGGCACGCAAGGTAAACCATTATAAATCATAGCTAATCAAGCATGGCACAAGAAACTATGATCTCTAGTTGTCATTGCAAACATGTTTATTCATAATAGGCTGAATCAAGAACGATGAACTAATCATATTTACAAAAACAAAAGAGGTCGAGTTCATACCAGCTTTTCTCATCTCAGCCAGTCCATCATATATCGTCATAATTGCCCTTCACTTGCACGACCGAATAGTGTGAATAATAATAATAGTGCACGTGCATTGGACTAAGCTGGAATCTGCAAGCATTCAATAAACAGGAGAAGACAAGGCAATATGGCCTCTTTTGTCAGATAAACAATAATGCATATAAGAGCCACTTCAACAATTTAATCATGGTCTTCTCCTATCGACCCTCAAAGAAAATAAAAGAAATAAAACTATTTACATGGGAAAGCTCCCAACAAGCAAAAGAAGAATAGGAAATCTTTTTGGGTTTCTTTTTAATTACTACTACAAGCATGGAAATTAAGCTGATTAAAAGCTACAACTATTTTTTTGGTTTTTCTTAAGGTTTATTAAACACACAAGAAGAAAGCATAAAAAGGAAATTAAACTAGCATGGATGATACAATGAAAAAGTATGAGCACCGACATCTAGCAATGAGTGTGTGAACATAAATGTAATGTCGGTGGAAAATACATACTCCCCCAAGCTTAGGCTTTTGGCCTAAGTTGGTCTATGGCCACGGCTGGCCCAGCGGATATGCATAATAGTAGTTGGGGTCGTACTGAGAAGAAGAAGAGGAAGACTCGGATTGCCACTGGCTGACAATCATCTCCGGATCCCACGGGTAATTAGACTGTCGTGAAGGATCAACTTGTGGTTCCGGCTCTGGCTCCTCGGCTGGTGCAGGGTTCCGGTAGGCGTGAATAGCCTTCAATGGAACAAGGTATGTGCCTGAAGATAAATCAAAAAAAGAAGGAGCGGGCAAGGTAATAGTCTCAGGATGATGTTTATTAAAGAACAATTGGTATTTAAGCTCTCCTTCCCTATTATTAACAATAAAATCATGAGCCACCATACTTTTATAATCTAGATAAACACGACGCAGCACCTTTTCTTCCTTCTCAAAATGCCTAATAGGTATGTTAAAATGTGCAGCTAGGCGTGAAGCATAGATGCCTCCAAAGATGGGGCCCTTGGTACGGTTCGGACTTAACCGTTTGGCAATAATACCGCCCATACTAAAAGTGTTATCACTGTATAAACCGTGGAGCAGAATAATAATATCAGGGATACTAAGGTTTCCACAGTTTCCGCGTCCAATTAAGCAACGACTAGCAAGTAATGCAAAGTAACATAAAACAGGAAAATGTATGCTAGTGATTCGTGCATCGGAAACCTTCCTTGTTTCCCCTACAGTGATAGTATCAATAAACCCCTCCACATCATCATGATGTGGTTCTTCTGTCTTGCCCTCAAAAGGGACTAAAAAAATCCGACAAAAATCATAAAGTGACATCTCCTTATGCTCATCATATAAATGAAACTCCACCGTAGGTGGCGAGTTCCTAGAATGGAAATGAAAGTTTTGCACAAAGGTATTTGTGAGTAAGAGATACTGATCGCATTGGTCGTGGAGGAAAGCAATGAGGCCTGCATTCTTAGCCAATTCATGAAAATCTTCATAAATACCGGCTACTCTCAAGAAATCATCGAAAGGCCATTCACATGCCTAAACCTCCGCGGTGCGCGGCAAATTATACTTAGGCTTCGGTGCCTTTTCCTTCGAGCTTTGGCTCGATGAGCCCCTTAATAGTCTCCTCATCATTTTCTGAAAAATTCTGAAATTTTTAGTAACTTCAAAATAAAAGTAAACCAAACTCAATAATATTGATAGCAACTACTCCTACAAGTGCCTAGGGCCTATATCATGCATCAAAACTACTTTTGACCATATAAATTTGACATGCAAGCTTAAGAACGGGGTCACCTAAGCAACAAAAATTTGCAATGAATAAAGCACTAGAACAAAAACTAATTGGACCAATGGAGGATTCACATACCAAGGAACAATCTCCCCAAGCAATTTTGTGAGAGGTGCTTTGAGCAAGGAGATCAAAAATGGCAGCAAGATGAGCTAGAACTCGTGCTTGAGCTGGATATTCGTGTTTGTGGGAGGAATAAGGAGTATATGGGTGAAAGAATAAGTGGAGGAAGGCCACCGTGGGCCCACGAGGCAGGGGGCGCGCCCTCCACCCTCGTGGGCAGGTGGTTGACCCCCTGCTGTGTTCTCAGTGCCAAATATTCTCAAATATTCTAGAAAAATAAATTTCAGGGCATTTGGAGAACTTTTATTTTCGGGGTATTTTTATATTGCACGGATAATCAGATAACAGACAGAAAAATATTTATTTTTATTTTATTTAATATAAATGACAGAAAGTAAAAGTGGGGTACAGAGGGTTGTGCCTTCTAGTTTTTTCCATCTCATGATCATCAAAAGGAATCCACTAACAAGGTTGATCAAGTCTTGTTAACGAACTCATTCCGAATAACATGGAACCGGAGAAATTTTGAATAACACTATGTTACCTCAACGGGGATATGAACATCCCCAATAATAAGAATATCATATTTCTTCTTGACAGTAGGAAGAGGAAATTCAAAACCTCCAAATATAATCGATGGAATTTTTCCAATAGAGTTGATACTATAAACTTGAGGTTGTTTCCTCGGAAAGTGTACCATATGCTCATTACCATTAACATGAAAAGTGACATTGACTTTAGTGCAATCAATAACAGCCCCTGCAGTATTCAAAAAGGATCTTCCAAGAATAATAGACATACTATCGTCCTCGGGAATATCAAGAATAATAAAGTCCGTTAAAATAGTAACGTTTGCAACTACAACAAGCACATCCTCACAAATACCGACAGGTATAGCAGTTTTGCAAAGATATTTCAGTAGGTGTCAACTTATTCAAATCAAGTCTACGATATAAAGAGAGAGGCATAACACTAACACCGGCTCCAAGATCACATAAAGCAGTTTTAACATAGTTTCTTTTAATAGAGCATGGTATAGTGGGTACACCGGGATCTCCATGTTTCTTTGGTATTCCACCCTTAAAAGTATAATTAGCAAGCATGGTGGAAATTTCAGCTTCCGGTATCTTTCTTTTATTTGTAATAATATCTTTCATGTACTTAGCATAAGGATTGGTTTTGAGCATATCAGTTAATCGCATACGCAAAAAGATAGGTCTAATCATTTCAGCAAAGCGCTCAAAATCCTCATCATCCTTTTTCTTGGATGGTTGGGAGGAACATGCATGGGTTTCTGAACCCATGGTTCTCTTTCTTTACCATGTTTCCTAGCAACAAAGTCTTTCTTATCATAACGTTGATTCTTTGACTGTGGGTTATCAAGATCAACAGCAGGTTCAATTTCTATATCATTATCATTACTAGGTTGAGCATCATTATGAACATTATCGTTAACATTATCACTAGTTTCAGGTTCATTACCAGATTGTGTTTCAACATCAGAAATAGAAATATCATATGGATTCTCAGGTGTTTCAACAATAGGATCACTAGAAGCATGCAAAGTCCTATCATTTTTCTTTTTCTTCTTTTTAGAAGAACTAGGTACATCTATATTATTTCTCTAAGAATCTTGCTCAATTCTCTTAGGATGGCCTTCAGGATACAAAGGTTCCTGAGTCATTCTACCAGTTCTAGTAGCCACTCTAACAGCATTATCATTATTCTTATTATTCAATTCATTGAGCAAATCATTTTGAGCTTTAAGTACTTGTTCTACTTGAGTGGTAACCATAGAAGCATGTTTACTAATAAGTTTAAGTTCACCTTTAACATTAGCCATATAATCACCCAAGTGTTCAAGCATATTTGAATTGTATTTCAATTGTCTACCAAAATAAGCATTAAAATCTTCTTGCTTAGCCATAAATTTATCAAACTCATCTAAGCATGGGCTAGCAAATTTAGTAAATGGGATTTCAGCTTTATCATATCTATAGAGAGAATTTACCTTTACTACCTGTGTCGGGTTATCAAGACCATGAGTTTCTTCAATAGGTAATAGATTAAGATCATATGTTTCTTCAACAGGCGATAAATTAAGACCATGTATTTCTTCAATAGGAGGTAAATTCTTAACATCTTTAGCTTTAATACCTTTTTCTTTCATAGATTTCTTTGCCTCTTGCATATCTTCAGGACTGAGAAATAGAATACCCCTTTTCTTCGGAGTTGGTTTAGGAATAGGCTCAGGAACTGGCTCAGGAGGTGTCCAATTGTTTCCATTTGTCAGCATATTATTCAATAAAATTTCAGCTTCATCTGGTGTTCTTTCCCTGAAAACAGAGCCAGCACAACTATCCAGGTAATCTCTGGAGGCATCGGTTAGTCCATCATAAAAGATATCAAGTATTTCATTTTTCTTAAGAGGATGATCAGGCAAAGCATTAAGTAATTGGAGAAGCTCCCCCAAGCTTGTGGGAGACTCTCTTCTTAAATTTGCACAAAATTATATATATCCCTTAAAGCAGCTTGTTTCTTATGAGCAGGGAAATATTTAGCAGAGAAGTAATAAATCATATCCTGGGACTACGCACACAATCAGGATCAAGAGAATTAAACCATATCTTAGCATCACCCCTTAATGAGAACGGAAATATTTCAAGGATATAAAAGTAACGAGTTCTCTCATCTTTAGTGAACAGGGTGGCTATATCATTCAATTTAGTAAGATGTGCCACGACAGTTTCAGATTCATAACCATGAAAAGGATCAGATTCAACCAAAGTAATTATATTAGGATCAATAGAGAATTCATAATCCTTATCAGTAACAAAGATAGGTGAAGTAGCAAAAGCAGTGTCAGGTTTCATTCTAGCATTTAGAGATTGCTTACTCCATTTAGCTAATAACCTTTTGAGTTAATTTCTATTTTTGCAAGCTAAAATAGCGAAAGAAGCTTCTTGATCAAAAACATAATCCTTAGGAATAACAAGTGATTCTTCATCATCACTTTCATCAGTATCATCAGATTCAATATTTTCAATTTCTCTAGCCCTAGCAATTTGTTCATCAAGGAAATCACTAAGTGGCACAGTAGTATCAGGCATAGAGGTAATTTCATCATAAGTATCATGCATAGCAGAAGTGGCATCATCAATAACATGCGACATATCAGAACGAATAGCAGAAGCAGGTGTAGGTGTCGCAAGCTTACTCAAAACAGAAGGCGAATCAAGTGCAGAGTTAGATGGCAGTTCCTTACCTCCCCTCGTAGTTGAGGGATAAATCTTGGTTTTTGGATCTCTTAAGTTCTTCATAATGATAAGCAGATATATATATCCAAGTGACTCAAAGAATAGAGCTATGCTCCCCGGCAACGGCGCCAGAAAATAGTCTTGATAAACCGCAAGTATAGGGGATCGTAATAGTTTTCGAGGGTAAAGTATTCAACCCAAATTTATTGATTCGACACAAGGGGAGCCAAAGAATACTCTCAAGTATTAGCAGCTGAGTTGTCAATTCAACCACACCTGGAAACTTAATATCTGCAGCAAAGTGTTTTAGTAGCAAAGTAATATGATAGTAGTGATAACGGTAACAAAAGGTAACAGTAGTAAAAGTAATGTTTTTGGTATTTTGTAGTGATGATAGCAATAGCAACGGGAAATTAAATAAGCGAAGAACAATATATGGAAAGCTCGTAGGCAATGGATTGGTGATGGAGAATTATGCCGGATGCGGTTCATCATGTAACCGTCATAACCTAGGGTGACATAGAACTAGCTCCAGTTCATTGATATAATGTAGGCATGTATTCCAAACATAGTCATACGTGCTTATGGAAAAGAACTTGCATGGCATCTTTTGTCCTACCCTCCCGTGGCAGCGGGGTCCTTACGGAAACTAAGGGATATTAAGGCCTCCTTTTAATAGAGAACCAGAACAAAGCATTAACACATAATGAATACATGAACTCCTCAAACTACGGTCATCACCGGTAAGTATCCCGATTATTGTCACTTCGTGGTTAATGGATCATAACACATAATAGGTGACTATAGACTTGCAAGATAGGATCAAGACCACTCATATATTGATGAAAACATAATAGGTTCTGATCTGAAATCATGGCACTCGGGCCCTAGTGACAAGCATTAAGCATAGCAAAGTCATAGCAACATCAATCTCAGAACATAATGGATACTAGGGGATCAAACCCTAACAAAACTAACTCGATTACATGATAAATCTCATCCAACCCATCACTGTCCACCAAGCCTATGATGGAATTACTCACGCACGGCGGTGAGCATCATGAAATTGGTGATGGAGGAAGGTTGATGATGATGATGGCGACAGATTCCCCTCTCCGGAGACCCGAACCGACTCTAGATCAGCCCTCCCAAGAGAGATTAGGGCTTGGCGGCAGCTCCGTATCGTAAAACGCGATGAATCCTTCTCCTTGATTTTTTTCTCCCCGATCGTGAATATATACAGTTGGAGTTGAGGTCAGGGGAGCCTCATGGGGGCCACGAGACAAGGGGGCGCGCCCCCCACCCTCGTGGGCAGGGTGTGGCCCCCCTGGTGTTGATTCTTTCGCTAGTATTTTTTATAAATTCCAAAAATATTCTTCGTGAAGTTTCAGGTCATTCCGAGAACTTTTATTTCTGCACAAAAATAACAGCATGGCAATTCTGCTGAAAACAACATCAGTCCGGGTTAGTTCCATTGAAATCATGCAAGTTAGAGTCCAAAACAAGGTCAAAAGTGTTTCGAGAAGTAGATACGATGGAGACGTATCAATCCCCCCTGCCAGTGATCCAGTTGTTCGTGAGGAAGCAGTAATTGTGCTAGAACCCCCTGCTCATGAGGCAAGTGAAGATGAAGCAAATGTGGCTGCCACCACCACCAATACTGAAGCCAATGATGTAGTCATGGCTGAAGACAATGTGGAGCCTGAAGTCATTGCTGCAACAGAAGCAAATGCACAACCAACCACCTTAGACGTAGCAGTTCCTCCTCCTGTGCCTCACACTATGGAACGGGCCTACAACCGTGGTGAGCTTGTTACTGTTCGGTGGCCATCTTGATACCAACTACTACTCCTGGTCCTCAATATGATTATCACATGGAGCAAAGGCCTCAAATTTAGAAGCCGAAGCCCAGACTGCCAAGGCTTCTAAGTGCTGCAACTTCAAGAGGCTCTTTCAGTGTGTTAAGCTTCAAAGACCACAACACCTTCTTCGACTCTGCCAAGAACCCCTACACGAAGCCAAGGATCACCTCAGATAGGTTCTGGAGCCATCAACAACGCAACTACTACTCCTGCATACTATACAATCAAGACAAGATTTTCCTCACTGGCGTCTTGACTGCAAAGCCATTGCTGGACTGCCATGCCTTGAAGAGGCTCTTGATTGCTTCCGAGAAGTTGGCCTGCTTCCATTCGTCACTGACAAAGAGCACTGGAATGAAGAGCTTCTTCTGCAGTTCTTTGCTACACTTCACATTACAAGCTACAACAGGGATCCGAAGACATGTGTCCTCGAGTGGATGATAGGAGATGTCCATCATGAAGCCAAAGCTCAGGATATCATCGAGCTAAGTTCCCTGCCCACTCCTGGAAATCTATATGAACCAGGTTGTCCACACCATGTGTAAGAGCTGCAGAGTGTCTTCCAGAAGTCTGAGCCAAATATGAGTCAGATGCTCAACATGATGAAGCCTTTGCCCAGTGATGCTAATATCCCAAGGAGCTCTCCATCAAGGACCTCGAATACCTGCCCCGCACAGTCTATCATATTCTAAGGCGTACTCTGTGGCCTATCAAAGGCAATTCTCCTGATGCCAAGCTTGAAGGCACCATGAAGACATTGGTTTTCTACATCATAAGTGGCATCAGGTTTAACACTCAAGATTTTTTTCATCCGTCAGCTTGAAGCTTCTGGCATTGATCTGCTTGGTCCCAAATTCTATGCACCATGGGTCATGCGCTTGATAAAGCTACACTCAACTCTCAACTATCAACCTTCATCATGCAATCATGTTGTATTATTGCCTGATGTTGATATGTCATATGAATCCATCTACCCTAAGCCTGCCAAGAAGCCACTCGATGAATACAATGTTGAACAAAGCTACACTCAGCCAATTGAAGATATTCATGTGCCCAGTCCTCCTGCTCCTGCTGGTCCCCTTACCAGTCAACTTCGCCTGCCGCATCGTGCAAACACTGATGCCACAACCAGCATGGTGGCTCAAAGGCCTCAGGAGCGTGCTCGTGTCCTAAATGACAGAGAGCTTCTTGTATCACTACATCAGAAGCAGGACAGGCATCATAATTTATAGAAGCGCTAGATGCAAAGTCTTCTTGTTGATGTCAATCGCATTCACAATCTGTCTACCAAGAACTCATTCGTTGCGCATGAAGCCTGTCAGCGGTCCTGGAAGAGCCTCACACTGCTATGTTCTGAAGAGGATCTTCATGAAGATGGTTTCATAGAACAATTCAAGTTTGATTCCAGGCCTCCACAATCAGCAAGTTGGCATCCAAGTCCTTCCATTGAAGATTTGGAGTATTCATCTTTGGCTGTAACTGTTGTTGCGAGAGTCATTGATGAAGAGGACGATGCCACTTCACCTGCGATGGCTTCACTGCATCACGACTCTACACCAGGCCTGTCTGCACCGCCCAAGACCAACGTCGACCCTGCTACCCCAACAACTTTACCTACTAGGAACGAGTAGATAGTCTATGTCTTCAAACCTTTTTAGTCCTTACTGACAAAAGGGCGAAAAGCATATGATTTGATAGTCTTCAAGCAGGTCCATATGGATCGGTTGCTTATTTTTGCTAAGTCTTACAACTCTCGTTCTTGAAACTTTTGGCTTTTGAGTTATAACACTTAAACTTGATGTTCGTCTACCATTTTGCTGCTACCTTGTGATGCAATGATAAATTCCGCATGAAGTCTTTCTACAGACGTCCATTTCTCATTGTGCATATTGTTATGTTCATTATTCTTATGTATGCATGATGAATTGTCTTCATGTGTTAAAGAGGATCTCCACAAAGTAAAATCTGTCGTGTGCATTTGCATTCAGAAGCAAACTACTTATATGCACATCTTCAGGGGGAGCCTGTTCAACCTATGAAGACAATACCTATGTACTTTAACTTTCACATACTTTTATCCCCGTTGAAAACTTCAACCAGTTTGTCATCAAATACCAAAAAGGCGGAGATTGTAAGTGCATCTAGTGCCACTCCTAGTTGGTTTTGGAGTATTGACGACAAACGTGGTTGAGGGACTAATGTGTTTGTGAGAATTGCAGGATAACATAGGTAGTAGTCCCTCATTGATTCAGTTTACCTACTAGAGATGACCCCTAAAAATGTATGAAGACATTGAAGACAATGGTGGTTCATGAAGACATTCACGTTGAAGATAATGATCTGTGAGGACATTCACTTGAAGACTATGGAGTGCGGAGACATAGTTTCTTCCGTAGTTTCCTTTTCTTCTTTATTGAGTCATAGGAACCACCATACTGTTAAGTGGGGTCAAAGTGAACAAAGTCAGATGACTGAAGTGATGCTCAACCAAATTCCTATGTCTTTGAGCGAAGACAATGAGAGAAAATCTTATCCAGAGTTGGATGAGTCAGCTTTGCTTGTAGCCCAAGCCAAGCTGCCGCGTGTGTTTAAAATCCGATCATTGGACACGTGTCGGTTCCTTAGTGACATAGGGTCATTGACATATCATGTTGGGTTGCCTCCAGGCTATAAATAGCCCACCCCCTACACCATAAATTGGTGGCTACTCAACGTTTGTGCACAGCTATTGTTGTTTGAGAGCAACCCACCTTCCGTATCCTTTGAGAGAGAGATCCTTGCGAGGACAAAGCCCAAAACACCCAGAGCCAAAGAGTGTTAGGCATCACTAAAGTCTTTCTGTCCGCGTGACTTGAAGACTTGTTACACTTGAGGACTGTGAATCCTCCAGCCAGTTAGGCATCACGTTCTGAGCATCCAAGAGTCATTGTGGATCACCGGTGAACAGAGTCTGTGAAGGTTTGGAAGTCTACCTTGAAGACTTACCAGAGTGATTGGGCGAGGACTGGGTGTCCTTAGCTCAAGGGGAATAAGGTGAAGACATAGTCTTCTGAGTTCAATCTCAGCCTCCCTAACCAGACGTATAGTTGTCACAACAACTGGAACTGGTCTACCAAATCCTTGTCTACGCCAAGCAACCGGATCTGTTTGACTTCATTGTTGAAGACTATTACCTGTTTGGCTTCATACTGTCTTCCATTCTAATCCATACTACCTAGTTGCTATTAGCCTTCGTACTTTCACTATACTGCTTACTTGACTATGGCTTGTCTAGTGTAGTTCATCTTTCGCTGCATATCTTATAGGTTCATTTCAACTGTTTGTCTTCAAAGGCCTCGTGTTTTGAAGACTTCCATAAAAATCACCTATTCACCCCCATCTAGTCAATAACTAGCACTTTCAGTTGTCCGCCTCCAAGCAGAGCTACCCCACTACCAGAAGATGTGCTACAGCGTGTACCTCGCCACCAAGAAGCTGAAGTAGTACTTCTAGGAGCACTCCATCACGATCGTCTGTACTGCCCCTCTTGCCGAGATCATGGGGCAACCGAGATGCTTCAGGTCGGGTGGCCAAGTGGGTCATCGAGCTAGCTCCCCACACCATCCTCTACCAGCCCCGCACCGCCATCCAGTCCCAAGCGCTGGCCAACTTCCTTGTCGACTGGGCCGAGACCTAGCACCTGCCGCCAGCGCCGGATTCCACGCATTGGTTTTGATGACTCGAAGATGCGCACCAGTTTGGGAGCCGGCATCGTCCTCACCTCTCCCAAAGGCGACACGTTGTAGTACACGTTGCAGATCCACCTTGCCGCCTCCAACAACGTAGCCGAGTATGAGGCACTCGTCCATGGGCTCCGGCTGGCCAAGGAGATCGGCATCTTCCGCATCATATGCTACAGTGACTCAGACCTTGTGGTCCAACAGTCTTCTAGTCTCTGGGATGCTAATGGCGCCAACATGGCCAACTACCGCTTCCTCGTCCAGCAGATCAGCGACCATTTCGATGGGTGTGAGTTCATCCATGTGCCACGGGCCGAAAACGAAGCAGTCGACGCCCTGGCACATATTGGCTCCACCCGGCAGGCTACTCCAGCCGGCGTCTCCCTCAATTGCTTGCGCAAGCCGTCCATCAAACCTTCGCCAGAATCAGAATCCATCTTCGTGCTGGTTGACCCTGGAGCAGCCGGTTCCGGCTCGGGGACTCCAGCAGCCGGCCCGGGGACTTCTGCAGGCGGCCCAGGGGCTGCAGCACCTGAACCTGGCTCGGGACTCCAGCACCTGGCCGGGGACTGCTGTAGCCGGCCCAAGGACTTCCATGACACAACAAGGAGCGGCCGGCTCCAACCTGCCACCTCCCAACCGAGCCACCCTAACACCGGTTGCCGTCATGACGGTGGTGGAAGCCCTGTCTTGGGCGCAGCCCATCCTCAACTTTCCGATGATTCGCGTGCTCCCAACCGACGAGGTGTCGGCCCAACAGGTGCAACGCCGGGCAGGTGCATACACAATCATCAACAGAGAGCTCTCAGGCGTAGCACGATCGGTGTCTTCTAGCGTTGCATCAAGCCAGAGAATGGCATTGCTATCCTCAGAGACATCCACCATGGCGAATGTGGCAACCATGCCGCCTCCAGAGCCCTCGTTGCCAAAGCTTTTCGACATGGTTTCTTCTGCCCGACTGCTCTAGACGATGATACGTCTCCAACGTATCTATAATTTTTATTGTTCCATGTTATTATATTATCTGTTTTGGATGTTTTATATGCATTAATATGCTATTCTATATTATTTTGGGGACTAACCTATTAACCTAGAGCCTAGTGCCAGTTCTTGTTTTTCCTTGTTTTAGAGTTTCACAGAAAAGGAATACCAAACGGAATGAAACTTTCACGATGATTTTTCTTGGACCAGAAGACATCCATATGGCTTGGAGTGCACGGCAAGAAAGCCACAAGGTTGGAGGGCGCGCCCCCACCCTTGTGGGCTCCTCGTGACTCCACCGACCTATTTCTTCCGCCTATATATTCTCAAATACCCCAAAACCTTCCAGGGGAGCCACAAAACCACTTTTCCACCGCCGCAACCTTCTGTACCCATGAGATCCCATCTAGGGGCCTTTTCCAGCATCCTGCCAGAGGGTGATTCGATCACGGAGGGCTTCTACATCAACACCATTGCCTCCCTGATGAAGCGTGAGTAGTTTACCATAGACCTACGGGTCCATAGCTAGTAGCTAGATAGCTTCTTCTCTCTCTTTGATTCTCAATACCATGTTCTCCTTGATGTTCTTGGAGATCTATTCGATGTAATATTTTTTTGCGCTGTGTTTGCCGAGATCCAATGAATTGTGGATTTATGATCAACTTATCTATGAATATTATTTGAATTTCTTCTGAATTCTTATATACATGATTTTATATCTTTGAAGTCTCTTCAAACTATCGATTTGGTTTGGCCAACTAGATTGGTTTTTCTTGCAGTAGGAGAAGTGCTTAGCTTTGGGTTCAATCTTGCGGTGCTCGATCCTAGTGACAGAAGGGGAACCGACACATATTGTATTGTTTCCATCAAGGATAACAAGATGGGGTTTTCATCATATTGCTTTAGTTTATCCCGCTACATCATGTCATCTTACTTATTGCGTTACTCTGTTCTTCATGAACTTAATACTCTAGTTGCAGGCATGAGTCGGTTGATGTGTGGAGTAATAGTAGTAGATGCAGAATTGTTTCGGTCTACTTAATACAAACGTGATGCCTATATTCATGATCATCGCCTTAGATACCGTCATAACTTTGTGCTTCTCTATCAATTGCTCTGCAGTAATTTGTTCACCCCACCGTAATATTTTCTATCTTGAGAGAATCCTCTAGTGAAACCTATGGCCCCCGGCTCTATTTTCCATCATATAAGTTTCCGATCTACAATTCTAGTTTTCTATTTACTTTCTTTGCAATCTTTTACTTTCCGATCTATAAACCAAAAATATTACTTTATCATTTATCCATCTATATCATATCTCACTTTGCAAATAACCGTGAAGGGATTGACAACCCCTTTGTCGCATTGGGTGCAAGTTGGTGTTTGTTTGTGCAGGTATTCGGTGGCTTGTGCGTTGTCTCCTACTGGATTGATACCTTGGTTCTCAAAAGCTGAGGGAAATACTTACTCTATTTTGCTGCATCACCCTTTCCTCTTCAAGGAAAAAACCAATGCAAGCTCGAGAGGTAGCAGGAAGAATTTCTGGCGCCGTTGCCGGGGAGGTCTATGCCAAGCCGAGACATACCAAGTACCCATCATAAACTCTCATTCCTCGCATTACATTATTTGACATTCGCCTCTCGTTTTCCTCTCCCCCACTTCTAAAACGATTTTCGAAAATATTTGCCTTTTCTTCGCCCCTCTTCCGTCCTTCTTCTCCGCTTGCTTTTTGTGTGCTCATGTGTTGGATTACTTGCTTTGTCACGATGGCTCAAGAATATACCAAATTGTGTGACTTTTCCAATACCAACAACAATGGTTTTATCAGTACCCTGATTGCTCCCACTACTAACGCAGAATCTTGTGAAATTAATACCGCTTTGCTGAATCTTGTTATGAAAGATCAATTTTCCAGCCTTCCCAATTAAGATGCCGCATCCCATCTTAATAATTTCGTTGATTCGTGTGATATGCAAAAGAAAAAAGATGTGGATAATGATATTGTTAAATTGAAGCTATTTCTGTTTTCACTTCAAGATCGTGCTAAAACTTGGTTTTCATCTTTGCCTAAAAATAGTATTGATTCATGGAATAAGTGCAAAGATGCTTTTATTTCCAAGTATTTCCCTCCTGTTAAAATCATCTCCCTTAGGAACGATATTATGAATTTTAAGCAACTTGATCATGAACATGTTGCACAATCTTGGGAGAGGATTAAATTGATGATACGAAATTGACCTACTCATGGTTTGAATTTGTGGATGATTATACATTTTTTATGCCAGATTGAATTTTGCTTCTAGAAATCTTTGAGATTCGGCCACAGGAGGTACTTTTATGGAAATTACTTTAGGATAAGCTACTAAACTCCTAGATAATATTATGGTTAATTATTCTCAATAGCATACCGAAAGATCTTCCACTAGTAAAAAAGTGCATGCAATTGAAGAGGTTAATGTTTTGAGTGGAAAGATGGATGAGCTTATGAAATTATTTGCTAGCAAGAGTGCTCCTACTGATCCTAATGATATGCCTTTGTCTACTTTGATTGAAAATAATATTGAATCCATGGATGTTAATTTTGTTGGTAGGAACAATTTTGGTAATAACGCGTATAGAGGTAATTTTAATCCTAGGCCGTTTCCTAGTAATTCCTCTAATAGTTATGGTAATTCCTATAACAGTATTATGGAAATTATAATATGATGCCCTCTGAATTTGAGAATAGTGTTAAAGAATTTATAAGTTCCACTGGTACAACGACGTGCTAAACAAACAGTTTTTAACCCCTTTCCGCGACGACATTTGGAACCGTCGCCAAGTGAGTGTGTGCGATAGGGTGTCCTTCCCACACGACCCACAAATCATCGGGGATAGGCCCTCCTGGGACCCAGGCTGGGGCCGTGTGCGATCGGGCGAGGTATCGAAACCCAATAATTTCCGTAGGTATGTACATCCCACACGGTAATCCAAGAAAATAATTTCCATAGGTATGTACATCCCACATGGTGAATTCCAGAAAAACATTTCCATAGGTATGTATATCACACACAGTCAATCCAAGGAATTCGTTTCTATTCTTATGTACATCCCACACAGTCAATCCAGGGAAAACGTTTTCGTTCATATGTATATCACACACAGTTCTTTGTGTGGAAACGTTTGTGCAAGGTGGCCTAACACAAACAGTTCACTGCCAGGAGCCGTGTGTGATTGTTAGTTGATTGAACACGCCTACTTTCTAGAAACCGTGCGAGTTGTTTGAGTTCATCGCCCACGGTGCTGTCTGAGTAACCGTCTGCAACAGAAAACCCCAATAAGCAGGGTAATTAGCCTATTATTGATAATCCATGTACTAATCAAACTGATATTTCTTATAAAACATGCCAGATATTTCATATCCGTATAAAAGCAACCAGGATTTCATAATCGAATTACATCAGATAGCTTTGGCACTCAGTTATGCCATTACACAACAGCACCAAGTTTCACATGCAGCATCAAAAACCTTTGGAAAGTAGAATCGTACACGGTAAATAGACAGATGAATCTCATATGGGAAACTGTAGAAGCGGAAGGCAAATATTGAGCCTTCAGTGATGTTGAATGTGCTTGCAACTTTAGGAAAGTGGCTATGGGTAATTGCCCGCCCAACATTCATCCTCTTCAGCAAGACTTCAATATTGTACCGTGGGTGTTGAATGAATACCTTCCTCGCCTCTTGACCATGCAGGTGGTTTGAGAGGTAATCATCGGTGAACTGCTTTGAAAAGTACTGAAAACAAAGCTATGCATAAATCGCTGTTGTAAATTTTGAAATGGCGCAAGGGGTAAAAACAAGGTAAAAGAGTTGGTACCATCCTATAGTTGACTGATGTCTTCTTCATTATGCAAACAAAGATCTTGTTGTTATTCGTCGCAAGTTTCTTCATCCTAACAATCTTTCCGAGTTTGTTGACTTGACTGATATTCATGGACATCTCATTTCCCCATATGCAAAATGGGTCGAATGATGGGTCTAAGCCTCTGACAGCAGGACCTACATGTGCAAGACCAAATTGTAAGAAACCTAAATATTAGAATGATTCCTGCAACTGCACAATAATGTGCTATTAGTCAAAGGACCCTGCTTGAACAAACCACAGTGGTAAACCGCAGTGTCTCCCATTGTTTCCCCGCAACACACATAAGGAAGATCTTGATCAGGTTAACTGAGAGTTGCCATACTATCAGTAGAATATGTATTGAGTACATCCAAATTTGATAGGTGTCACATGCATAACAATACAAAATTGTACCCACGGCAAATGAAAATCAAATTGCATAACAGAACCAAACAGTTAAATGGACATCAGACCAAATGAACCAAAATAGTTAACTGAGCACGACATTGTAGAATAGAAACATGTACTAGAAGATAAGACAGTTAACAAAACAAAGAATGCTTGAGAACAGTACTACGAAATGCAACAATTGTTGGACCAAAGTGTTAATTGAACATTACATTTCAGAGGACCAAACTGTTAACTGAACATTAGATAGCATATTAACATTATAGAGGACAAATCACTAGAAGGCACTGGCAGTGTCCTCGAGAGAACATCACGAACTGTATTTTAAAGTAGACAACCGCGTGGCGGTGTCGACGGTGGCCTCAAAGACGAGGTGCTCCTCCAAGATCTGGCCGTCGACACGCATGGCAGCCATAGAGACCTCGTTCGCGCATGCGGCCGCATGCTACTCAGCTCCACGTTATACTGTGTGTAAAATGGCTATGGGTGGCGCTTAATTGGAGGAGGGGGGCAGTGATTTCGGTGGCAGGTGTCGCACCGTCAGTCGGGGCATGTGGGACAGGAAAGGAGGGGGATGGTGTGGGTGGGTGTGGATTGCGTGATGATACGTCTCCAACGTATCTATAATTTTTATTGTTCCATGCTATTATATTATCTATTTTGGATGTTTAATGGGCTTTAATATACCTTTTTATATTATTTTGGGACTAACTACTAACCAAAGGCCCAGTGCAAATTGCTGTTTTTTTGCCTATTTCAGTGTTTCACAGAAAAGGAATATCAAACGGAATGAAACCTTCGGAAGAGTTATTTTTGGAACAAACGTGATCCAGGAGACTTGGAGTGGACATCAAGAAAGAAGCGAGGAGGCCATGAGGCGGGAGGGCGCGCCCAAGAGGGGTAGACGCGCCCCCACCCTCGTGGGCCCCTCGCAGCGCCACCGACGTACTTCTTCCTCCTATATATACCTATATACCCCGAAAACATCCAGGAGCACCACGAAACCCTATTTCCACCGCCGGAAGGGGAATCGATCACGGAGGGCTTCTACATCAACACCATAGCCTCTTGGATGATGTGTGAGTAGTTCACCACAGACCTTCGGGTCCATAGTTATTAGCTAGATGGCTTCTTCTCTCTCTTTGGATCTCAATACAAAGTTCTCCTCGATTCCCTTGGAGATCTATTTGATGTAATTCTTTTTGCGGTGTGTTTGTCGAGATTCGATGAATTGTGGGTTTATGATCAAGATTATCTATAACAATATTTGATTCTTCTCTGAAATCTTTTATGCACGATTTAAATATCTTTGCAATTCTCTTTGAATTATCAGTTTGGTTTGGCCTACTAGATTGATCTTTCTTGCAATGGGAGAAGTGCTTAGCTTTGGGTTCAATCTTGCGGTGTCCTTTCCCAGTGACAGCAGGGGCAGCAAGGCACACATTGTATTGTTGCCATCGAGGATAAAAAGATGGGGTTTATATCATATTGCTTGAGTTTATCCCTCTACATCATGTCATCTTGCCTAATGCGTTACTCTGTTCTTATGAACTTAATACTCTAGATGCATGATGGATAGCAGTTGATGTGTGGAGTAATAGTATAGATGCAGAATCGTTTCGGTCTACTTGTTGGGGATGTGATGCCTATATACATGATCATGCCTAGATATTCTCATAATTATGCGCTTTTCTATCAACTGCTCGACAGTAATTTGTTCACCCAGTGTAGAATTTGCTATCTTGAGAGAAGCCACTAGTGAAACCTATGGCCCGGGGTCTATCTTCCATCATATTATTTTCTTATCAACTTGGTATTTCTATTTTGCAATCTTTATTTTCCAATCTATACAACAAAAATATTTATCTTATTATTTTTATCAGATCTCACTTTCGTAAGTGACCATGAAGGGATTGACAACCCCTTTATCGCGTTGGTTGTGAGGTTCTTGTTTGTTTATGCAGGTACGAGGGACTTGCGTGTAGTCTCCTGCTGGATTGATACCTTGGTTCTCAAAAACAGAGGGAAATATTTACGCTACTATGCTGCATCACCCTTTCCTCTTCAAGGGAAAACCAACGCAAGATCAAGAGGTAGCAAGAAGGATTTCTGGCGCCGTTGTCGGGGAGATCTACGCACAAGTCAAGACATACCAAGTAACCATCACAAATTCTTATCCCTCACATTACATTATTTGCCATTTGTCTCTCGTTTTCCTCTCCCCCACTTCACCCTTGCCGTTTTATTCGCCCTCTTTTCCGTTCGCCTTACTTCTATTCGTCTTCTTTTCGCTTGCTTCTTGTTTGCTTGTGTTGGATTGATTGTTTGTCATGATGGCTCAAGATAATACTAAATTGTGTGATTTCTCCAATACCAACAATAATGATTTTGTTAGCACTCCCATTGCTCCTCTCACCGATGCCGAATCTTGTGAAATTAATATTGTAGTGCTGAATCTTGTCATGAAAGATCCGTTTTCTGGCCTTCCTAGTGTATATGGCGCTACCCATCTAAACAACTTTGTTGATTTATGTGATATGCAAAATAAGAAAGATGTGGATAAGGATATTTTTAAATTGAAGCTATTTCCGTTTTCTCTTAGAGATCGTGCTAAAACTTGGTTTTCGTCTTTGCCTAAAAATAGTATTGATTCATGGAATAAGTGCAAAGATGCTTTTATCTCTAAGTATTTTCCTCCTGCTAAGATCATCTCTCTTAGAAACGATACCATGAATTTTAAGCAACTTGATCATGAGCATGTTGCACAAGCTTGGGAGAGGATGAAATTAATGATACGTAATTTCCCCACGCATGGATTAAATTTATGGATGATCATACAAAACTTTTATGCCGGATTGAATTTTGCTTCTAGAAATCTTTTAGATTCAGCCGCGGGAGGCACTTTTATGGAAATCACTTTAGGAGAAGCTACTAAACTCCTAGATAATATTATGGTTAATTATTCTCAATGGCACACCGAAAGATCTACTAGTAAAAAGGTTCATGCTATAGAAGAAATTAATGTTTTGAGTGAAAATATGGATGAACTTATGAAATTGTTTGCTAATAAGAGTGTTTCTTCTGATCCTAATGATATGCCTTTGTCTACTTTGATTGAGAATAATAATGAATCTATGGATGTGAATTTTGTTGGCAGGAACAATTTTGGTAACAACGCTTATAGAGGAAACTTTAATCCTAGGCCGTTTCCTACTAATTCCTCTAATGATTATGTCAATTCCTACAACAACTCTTATGGAAATTTTAATAAGATGCCCTCTAATTTTGAGACTAGTGTTAAATAATTTATGATTTTGCAAAAGAATTTCAATGCTTTGCTTGAAGAAAAATTGCCTAAGATTGATGAGTTGGCTAGGAACGTGGATAGAATTTCTCTTGATGTTGGTTCTTTGAAACTTAGATCTATTCCACCTAAGCATGATATCAATGAGTCTCTCAAAGCCATGAGAATTTCCATGAAAGAACCGCTAGGATGCGTGCTAAAAAGGATTGCTTTATAAAAGCGTGTTCTTCCAGTTTTCACGATAATAAGGATGAAGATCTAAAAGTGATTGATGTGTCTCCTATTCAATCTTTGTTTTGCAATATGAATCTTTATAGTGATGGGACTTGAGATGAGTCAACTTTAGCCAAAAGGCGTCCCAATGATTCAGAGTTTTTATATCTTGATGCAACAATTGGTAAAAGTGGGATTGAAGAGGTCAAAATTTTAGATATCAATAAACCCACTATTTTGGATTTCAAGGAATTTAATTATGATAATTGCTCTTTGATAGATTGTATTTCCTTGTTGCAATCCGTGCTAAATTCTCCTCATGCTTATGATCAAAATAAAGCTTTTACCAAACATATCATTGATGCTTTAATGAAATCTTATGAAGAAAAGCTTGAATTAGAAGTTTCTATCCCTAGAAAACTTTATGATGAGTGGGAACCTACTATTAAAATTAAAATTAAAGATCATGAATGCTTTGCTTTATGTGATTTGGGTGCTAGTGTTTCCACGATTCCAAAAACTTTGTGTGATGTGTTAGGTTTCCGTGAATTTGATGATTGTTCTTTAAATTTGCACCTTGTGGATTACACTATTAAGAAACCTATGGGAAGGATTAATGATGTTCTTATTGTTGCAAATAGGAATTATGTGCTCGTAGATTTCATTGTTCTTGATATAGATTACAATCCTTCATGTCCTATTATTCTTGGTAGACCTTTCCTTAGAACGATTGGTGCAATTATTGATATGAAAGAAGGAAACATTAGATTCCAATTTCTGTTAAGAAAGGCCTGGAACACTTTCCTAGAAATAAAATTAAAGTACCTTATGAATCAATCACGAGAACCACTTATGGATTGCATACCAAAGATGACAATACTTAGATATATTCTTGTTTTTATGCCTAGCTAGGGGCGTTAAACGATAGCGCTTGTTGGGAGGCAACCCAATTTAATTTTTGTTTCTTGTTTTTTGATTCTTTTTAGTAATAAATAATTCATCTAGATTCTGTTTAAATGTGGTTTTATGCTTTTAATTAGTGTTGTGCCAAGTAGAACCTTTGGGAAGACTTGGGGGGAAGTTTTTGCGATCTTGCTGTAAAAAACAGAAACTTTAGCACTCACGAGATTTGCTGCCATTTTTTTACTGGAGAGTGAGATTAGGTTGATTCTTTTTGCAGATAATTAACAGACAAATTACTCACGTCCACCAATTTATTTAAGAATTTTTGGGGTTACAGAAGTATCCGAAACCTACAGATTACTATAGATTGTTCTGTTTTTGACAAATTCTGTTTTTCGTGTGTTGTTTGCTTCTTTTGATGAATCTATGGCTAGTATCGGGGGGTATGAACCATAGTGTAACGCCCTGGATGCATCTATATCTCCCACGTGTTGAAGCACGACTTAGAGGCATAACCACATTGAAAGCAATGTCGCAAGTGAGGTAATCTGCACACAACCCATGTCATACATAAGGAAAAGGGATACATAGTTGGCTTACAATCGCCACTTCACACAATACATGAATAAAGCATTACAACATCCAAATACAATCAAGGTCCGACTACGAAACCAAAATAAAAGAAGACTACCCCAAATGCTACACAGATCCCCGATCGACCCCAACTGGGCTCCACTACTGATCAACTGGAAACGAAGCAAGACTACGAACACGATCTTCAACAAGCTCCTCCTTGAGCTGGGTTGCGTCACCTACACGGTATCATTGTCGGCACCTGAAACTGGTTTTTGGAAGTATCTGTGAGCCACGAGGACTCAGCAATCTCACACCCTCGCGATCAAGACTATTTAAGCTTATAGGAAGGGTAAAAGGTATGCGGTGGAGCTGCAGCAAGCGACTAGCATATATGGTGGCTAACCTGTTCGCAAAAGAGAGCGAGAAGAGAAGGCAAAAGCACGGTCGAACAACTATGATCAAGAAGTGATCCTAGAACAACCTACGGCAAACATAACTCCAACACCGTGTTCACTTCCCGGACTCCGCCAAGAAGAGACCATCACGGTTACACACGCGGTTGATGTATTTTAATTAAGGACAAGTGTCAAGTTCTCTACAACCGGATATTAACAAATTCCCATATGCCCATAATCGCGGGCACGGCTTTCGAAAGTTCAAATCCCTGCAGGGGTGTCCCAACTTAGCCCATCACAAGCTCTCACGGTCAACGAAGGATGTTCCTTCTCCCCAAGACAATCCGATCAGACTCGGCATCCAGGTTACAAGACATCCTCGACAATGGTAAAACAAGACCAGCAACACCGCCCGAATGTGCCGAAAAATCCCGATAGGAGCTCCACATATCTCGTTCTCAGGGCACACTCAGATGAGACATCATACGAGTAAAACCAACCCTCAGTTTGCCCCGAGGTGGCCCCGCAGTCTACTCGGTCGGACCAACACTCAGAGGAGCACTAGCCCAGGGGGGTTTAAATAAAGATGACCCTCAGGCTCTGGAAACCCAAGGGAAAAAGAGGCTAGGTGGCGAATGGTAAAACCAAGGTTGGGCACCGTTGGAGGAGTTTTATTCAAGGCGAACTGTCAAGGGGTTCCCATTATAACCCAACCACGTAAGGAACGCAAAATCCGGGAAAATAACACCGATATGACGGAAACTAGGCCGGCAAGAGTGGAACAAAACACCAGGCATAAGGGCGAGCCTTCCACCCTTTACCAAGTATATATATGCATTAATTAAATAAGAGATATTGTGATATCCCAACATATAAACATGTTCCAACAAGGAACAACATCTCCATGTTCCAACACGGAACAAACTTCATCTTCACCTGCAACTAACAACGCTATAAGAGGGGCTGAGCAAAGCGGTAACATAGCCAAACAACGGTTTGCTAGGACAAGGTGGGTTAGAGGCTGAACATGGCAATATGGGAGTCATGATAAGCAAGTGGTAGGTATCGTAGCATAGGCATAGCAAAAGAGCGAGCAATCTAGCAAGCAAAGATAGAAGTGATTTCGAGGGTATGGTCATCTTGCCTGAAATCCCGCAAGGAAGAAGAACGAGTCCATGAAGAAGACAAACGGACATAGTCGAACGGTTCCTCACAAACGCGACGTTATCGGAACCAACCTGAAGAAGCAACACCGGAAAGAAGCACACAACATAGTAAACAACCAACACATGAACATGGCATGATATGTAGGATGCGGTATGTGATGCATATGCATGATACGGAAAGGAAAGATTGAATCAGGCCTCAACTTGGAAATCCAAGAGTGCCACTGGAAAAAGGATTTGATTTCGGTTGAAATCGATATAAAGATCACCGGAATCGGATGCACGGTTTGGAAATGGCAAGCAAAACAAATATGGCACCGGTCTGCGATAAACAACAAGTAGACATCTAAATGCATCAAGATAAATATGCTATAGCACTCAAACATGGCAACAAAATATATGGCAGGGATCCACTCATGATGCTTGACAAAAGATGAACACTGAGCTATGGCTAATTCAATCAATAGCAGGTTCAAAAGAAGCATGGCAAAAGGGCAAATGATAACAGGTTTCAGACTTGGTAAAATAACAGCAAGTCAGGAATTAATCATCAGGAAGCAAACTTACGAGCATGAAAACTACATGCTACAGGAACATATCATGGCAAAGCAAGGCATGACATGAGTCTACTCAAATCATATAACAAAAGTCCCTTAGTGACCATGAGCCAAAAGGGATCAGGGAATACAATTGCAAGCATGTGAACATAGCAAAAACATAAACAGATTCAGACTTGGTGGAAAACTGGAGCATGCAAAACAGATTAACAAGTAGGCATGTTCATGAGCTCGATGCACTCACTACGAGGCATTGCATGATAATCTAAGCATACACCCAGCAAATAGACATGGCATAGAAGCTATAAATGGCAAGAACAACAACATAGCATGCACAGATCAATAGCAACAACCTCCGCAAAATCGCTAAACATGTTAACAATCTGCGAGGAACATTTTATAGCAAAAGTAGAGCTCGATTGACTCAAGCTAGGGTGCTCCATAAATGCAAACAAAGACACGTATGGATAGAGCACCACAATATTAACAAAACATCCTTGCTGATCATCCTCAAAAGAGGCACGGATCACTAGGAAACCACATGAACATATGGCATAACAACAAAATCAGGACAAGGACTTAGTGAAATTCTAAGTCCCTGAAATCAGCCTCATCGAGTAAGGTACTTTGCATGCTTGTGCTAGTCACCACAAATATCACAAAAATACATGACATACACCCCTGTAAGGATGGCATGGCATTCTACAAAACACATGTAGAGCTCGGGATCATAGCATGCACACATTAATCATGGCAAAAATGACAAAAGGCCATTTGCTGAAACAGATCTGAAACTTTCCTCACATAGCCCTCTTCCAACAGCATTTCGGGCATCAAGATGAGATCAAATGAAAATGATGCAATGAGATGAAATGATGTACTCGTCGAGACGAACATTTTGATATGCTACACACACGAATCGGAGCTACGGATGTAGAGTTATGGCATGCGGAAAAATGCTAAAAATTACTGTGGGAGAGGAAAAAAGTCAACCCCAGATCTAGGGTTCTTCGTTGGGCATGCGAACCGAGGCTCTCCAGCGAGGTCAAGCTTGATTCCGGCGAGGGTAGGACGAGGAGGCACCGGAGAGGTCGGATCCGACCGGATCTGGGGCCGGAATGGTGTGGCGGCGAGGCAGGGACCGCGGACGCGGCGTCGTCGGGCCAGAGCGGTGGAGGCGGAGAGCTCCGGCGTCTCAAAGAGCTCACCGGTGTGGGCTTGCGGCAACTGGAGACGAAGCATGCGGTGGCGCGAGGCGAAAGCGGGCGGCGGGAGGCGCGATGCGGCGGCCGGGCGTGGGCTCGGCGGGCCGCGCGGCCAGCGGGGGCGGCGGCGACAGGTGTCAGGCGCTGGTTGGTGCGGACGGCTGCGGCGGCTTCGTCCGGCTGGAAACGGACATGTCCGTTCGACGGAGCGCGAATTTTAGGGTTTCGGGGGGAGAAGACCCGGGATTTCGAGAGGGAGGCCTATTTATAGAGGTAGAGGGAGCTAGGAAGCTCCAAATGGAGTGCGGTTTTCGGCCACACGATCATGATCGAATGCTCTAGATGATGGAGGAGGTTTAGGTGGGTTTTGGGCTAGTTTGGAAGGGTTTTGGGCTGCAACACACAAAAGGCCTTCTCGGCTCCTCAGTTAACTGTTGGAGTATCAAACAAAGTCCAAATGGTACGAAACTTGACAGGCGGTCTACCGGTAGAGAACCAAGGCCGCATGACAAGTCTCAGTCTAGTCTGAAAACGTTTAACACCCGCGCACGAAAAGAGGTATAAAGGGACACCGGAGGACATAGGAGCGCCGGATTGCAAAACGGACAACGGGGAAAATGCTCGGATGCATGGGACGAACATGTATGCAAATGAAATGCACATGATGATATGATATGAGATGCATGACACGCAAGCAATGAAAAGACAACAACAACGAATAACTGGAGGACACCTGGCACATCGGTCTCGGGGCGTTACACATAGAGAAGTTGGAATACAGTAGGTTTAACACCAGTATAAATAAATAATGAGTTCATTACAGTACCTTGAAGTGGTGGTCTGTTTTCTTATACTAACGGAGCTCATGAGATTTTCTGTTGAGTTTTGTGTTGTGAAGTTTTCAAGTTTTGGGTAAAGATTTGATGGATTATAGAATAAAGAGTGGCACGAGCCTAAGCTTGGGAATACCCAAGGCACCCCAAGGTAAAATTCAAGGACAACCAAAAGCCTAAGCTTGGGGATGCCCTAGAAGGCATCCCCTCTTTCGTCTTCATCTATCGGTAACTTTACTTGAGGCTATATTTTTATTCACCACATGATATGTGTTTTTCTTGGAGCGTCTTGTATGATTTGAGTCTTTGATTTTTAGTTTACCACAATTATCATTGCTGTACACACCTTTTGGATAGACACACATGAATCAGAATTTATTAGAATACTCTATGTGCTTCACTTATATCTTTTGAGCTAGAAAATTTTGCTCTAGTCCTTCACTTATATCTTTAAGAGCACGGTGGTGGTTTTATTTTATAGAAATTATTGATCTCTCATGACTCACTTATATCATTTTGAGAGTCTTTTAGAACAGCATGGTAATTTGCTTTGGCTATAAAATTAGTCCTAATATAATAGGCATCCAAGATGGGTATAATAAAAACTATCATAAAAAGTGCATTGAATACTATGAGAAGTTTGATACTTGATGATTGTTTTGAGATATGAAGATGGTGATATTGGAGTCATGCTAGTTGAGTAGTTGTGAATTTGAGAAATACTTGTTATAAAGTTTGTGATTCCTGTAGCATGCACGTATGGTGAACCGTTATGTGAAGAAGTCAGAGCATGATTTATTTATTGATTGTCTTCCTTATGAGTGGCGGTCGGGGACGAGCGATGGTCTTTTTCCTACCAATCTATCCCCCTAGGAGCATGCATGTAGTACTTTGTTTCGATAACTAATAGATTTTTACAATAAGTATGTGAGTTCTTTATGACTAATGTTGAGTCCATGGATTATACGCACTCTCACCCTTCCACCATTGCTAGCCTCTCTAGTACCACGCAACTTTCGTTGGTACCATAAACCCACCATATACCTTCCTCAAAACAGCCACCATACCTACCTATTATGGCATTTCGATAGCCATTTCGAGATATATTGCCATGCAACTTACCATCGTTCCGTTTGTTATGACACGCTTCATCATTATCATATTGCTTTGCATGATCATGTAGTTGACATCGTATTTGTGGCAAAGCCACCTTTATAATTCTTTCATACATGTCACTCATGAGTCATTGCACATCCCGGTACACCGCCAGAGGCATTCACATAGACTCATATTTTGTTCTAAGTATCGAGTTGTAAGTAAATAAAAGTGTGATGATCATCATTATTAGAGCATTTTCCCATGTGAGGAAAGGATGATGGAGACTATGATCCCCCACAAGTCGGGATGAGACTCCAGAAAAAAAAGAGAGAGAGAGAAAAATGAGAGAAAAAGAGAGAAGGGACAGTGTTACTATCCTTTTACCACACTTGTGCTTCAAAGTAGCACCATGATCTTCATGATAGAGAGTCTCCTATGTTGTCACTTTCATATACTAGTGGGAATTTTACATTATAGAACTTGGCTTGTATATTCCAATTATGGGCTTCCTCAAAATGCCCTAGGTCTTCGTGAGCAAGCAAGTTGGATGCACACCCACTTAGTTCTTTTGTTGAGCTTTCATACACTTATAGCTCTAGTGCATCCGTTGCATGTCAATCCCTACTCACTCACATTGATATCTATTGATGGGCATCTCCATAGCCCGTTGATACGCCTAGTTGATGTGAGACTATCTTCTCCTTTTTTGCCTTCTCCACAGCCACCATTCTATTCCACATATAGTGCTATGTCCATGGCTCATGCTCATGTATTGTGTGAAGATTGAAAAAGTTTGAGAACATCAAAAGTATGAAACAATTGCTTGGCTTGTCATTGGGGTTGTGAATGATTTAAATATTTTGTGTGGTGAAGATGGATATCTTCCTTTGGCCATGTTATTTTGAGAAGACATGATTGCTTTGCTAGTATGCTTGAAGTACTATTATTTTTATGTCAATATTAAAATTTTGTCTTGAATCTTTCGGATCTAAGCATTCAAGCCACAATAAAGAAAATTACATTAAGAATTATGCTAGGTAGCATTCCACATCAAAAATTCTGTTTTTATCATTTACCTACTCGAGGACGAGTAGGAATTAAGGTTGGGGATGCTTGATAAGTCTCCAACATATATATAATTTTTTATTGTTCCATGCTATTGTATTATCTGTTTTGGATGTTTAATGTGCTTTAATATACCTTTTTATATTATTTTTGGGACTAACCTACTAACCAAAGGCCCAGTGCAAATTGCTGTTTTTTGCGTATTTCAGTGTTTCACAAAAAAGGAATATGAAACGGAATCCAAACGGAATGAAACATTTGGGAGAGTTATTTTTGGAACAAACATGATCCATGAGACTTGGAGTGGACATCAAGAAAGAAGCGAGGAGGCCACAAGGCAGGAGGGCGCGCCCAGGGGGTAGGCACGCCCCACCCTCGTGGGCCCCTCGCAGGGCCACCGATGTACTTCTTTCTCCTATATATACCCATTGAGGGAGTCCTGGATTAGTGGGTCTCCGGACAGCCGGACTATATCCTTTGGCCGGACTATTGGACTATGAAGATACAAGATTGAAGACTTCGTCCCGTGTTTGGATGGGACTCTACTTGGCGTGGAAGGCAAGCTAGGCAATACGGATATGTATATCTCCTCCTTTGTAACCGACCTTGTGCAACCCTAGCCCTTTCCGGTGTCTATATAAACCGGAGGGTTTTAGTCCGTAGGACAACAGACAATCATACCATAGGCTAGCTTCTAGGGTTTAGCCTCTTTAATCTCGTGGTAGATCAACTCTTGTAACACTCATATTATCAAGAACAATCAAGCAGGACGTAGGGTATTACCTCCATCAAGAGGGCCCGAACCTGGGTAACATCGTGTCCCCTTGTAACGACCCGACCCAAAATCGGTCTAGTCTCTGTGTAGCTGTACCATCCCAAGATCATGCTGGCACACACAGTACATTGATGAAAAGATTCAAAGTTCAATCACACCTGAATTTATGACACGATTCTCATATCGAGTCTTTATTACATCATAATAAATTCGGCCGAAGGCCAACTCATGAGAAATAAACTAAATAAAGCTGCAGAAGCGTAGACGAATAGCGAGTCCATCCGACTCCATAGGGCAATCGCCAAGGCGTAGATCGTAGCCTCACTCCTGGTCGGAAAACTCCTCTGCAACATGAGACGTTGCAGCCGTGTAGGTCAGCATTTAGAATATGCCAGCAAGTTATGAAGAGAGAACAACAATAAAAATTACTAACACTATATGCAATTTGGCTATGGGGCTCTAAGTTTTATGTTTTTCGCGAAAAAGCCAATTTTTCCTAACAACAAAGGACTTGCTTACAATTACTACAAAATGTTGGTAGTCATTGAGATGGTTCCGCCAACCAATGTCTCATTCCCAATTATTAATTAACTCCTCAATTAATTTATTTGTTCGGTGTTGAGATTTCCGAAATACTCCAGTTTCCAGAGGCTCATTTGTCCGTAACCGGGGACACGGCTAATCGATTAGGTTGTTACTCTGCAGAGTCTTGCGCACTTTACCCGCAAGATTCGTTCCCTCCTTTATGTCCTCGCACTGCCTGGTGTTTGAAGACGGGGCGAACGAAACATGGTCTACCATAGAGTTTCTCTGGGCACTGCCGGTGCCCATCCATGTCCTACCGTTCTCCTACATCTGCTGGCACCGTCCATCCAGAGTCACGCCTAAGGTTAACCCAGCCAGAGCCCATAATGGCTTGCGGCTGCACAGGTAAGCTTCCGGTCAAGGGTATCCATCCGTCTCTTCGTGGCTGGGTGAAGCTTTCCACAAGATGTCATGGCGCTTCTCCATGCCTCCCGGCCATCCGCCGGTTTCTCCAGGGTGCCCGTCAACCGTCCTCCACCCAGTAGTGAATTTGAAGTCCATCTTGAGCTTGAAGTCATGGGGTTGTCATCATCTTGACTCTCACATCTCCCTTATGAATCTCTCAACCAACCCCGTCTACGAGCATAGCAAGATAAACTACATCGTCCCGGGCAATAGTAGCAAGGGGAATTGGGTTCATCCTACCTCATGATACTACTCAAGACATAACTTAAAATTCTCCTACTGCATGCATGGTGGGGAAGAATAATTCTAATGCAACAAAATCATAGGTATTGTAAAACATGACCAAATGACTTGCCTGGCTGACGGTCTTCAAACGCTAGTGACTCGAGATAGCAAGCTTCGTACTCCGGAAATTCTATCGAGTCAAACAATAGCACAAATAAGTACTCCTCTATATAACATAACAACAAGCTAAAGGAAATCACACAAGCACTCAAACCAAAACCAGAGAAAACTCGAGGAAAACAAAATCAAGGTTTTCATCACTTCAAGCAACAACAAAGAAATAGTTTTATCCTACTAACACTTTCCTTAACAGAACCAAAACAAGGGTTTTGCTAACTAACATAAAGGAAAATAGCATAAAAACTAGGTGCAAAAAGAATCACATCAATATCTATTATAGAACTCCTGTTATACCTAAAACAAAACTAATAAGAAAATAAAATAAAACTTTTTATTTTGCTGCAAATAAATGTTCACCCTCTGTAACTACAAAAACTAATCTAAAATAAATTATAGCATGGGTAAATTAAAATTCTATAATAACTAGAACAACAGGAAGCAGCAGCAAGCTAAGGTAAACTAGAAAAGCTTGATTTCGACTAAAACTAACTTTAATACAATCTAAAAAATACCCCAACATGTTCCTACTGCTAGGCTAGGTCAAAACTAAGCAGTGGCAAGAAGAATCACCTAAAATATTAATTCTAGCTCAATTTATAGTAGAAATACTAATCTGACTAAAACTAATATAAATCATTTTTTAAAACCTAAACATGGCCGAATCTATTTTCTACAGAAACTATAGGAAATTTGTAAACTAACAAAAAATAAACAACTAAAAATAATAAATAACCTAAAAGATACGGATTTAAAAAAACTGAAACTATTCTGTTGAAAACAAAAACGAAAAATAAAATAAAACAAACTGACGTGCTAACGGGCCGAAACAATGAGCGCTTTAAAACTAAGCAGCGCATAAGCGCTTAATAAGTGAATAGGTCTACGGGCTGAATAGAAATAAACCGATCGGCCGGTCTAACTAAACCGCAACTAAATAAACCGATCTAAACTGAGACTAAAACTGATCTATATGAAATAAAACCATACCCCTTCGGGATCTAATCTAGACCCTAGGTTTCAGATCGAACGGCGAGGGGAGGTGGCGGCTTACTGCGGCGGTGGTCAACGGCGACAGAGGGTGGCGGAGGTCGGCGTCGAGCGGGGCAGGGTCTCCGGCGATCGGCGAAGGTGGCAAATACGTTGGGCGGATGCGGCGGAGCGAGGCGGAGGTGGTGGTGGAGTTGTTGGAGCTCATGGACGGCGCGGACGTCGAGGCGTGGCGAAGCAGAGCCCGATGCTCTGCAGCTCCGGCGGGTGGCGGACGAGCTCGAGGTCGTCGCTGCTGTGGGTAAGAGGGAGGCAGACCATGTCAAAAAAGGGAACGACAACGGAAGTACGTGGGTGGAAACTTGGGGTCGAGGGAGTGCTCACCGGAGTCGGAACGGGCGGTGAACTGCGGCGGCAGCATCGAGATGCGTTTGGTGAGGGCGCGAGCTGCGGTGGGTTTTGGGCTAGGGTTTTTGGGGGATTCGGAAGAGGAGGCCGAGGGGTTTATATAGGGCAACTTTCTTGGGGAGGAGGTCGAGTCGGGCAAGGGTTTTAGCGAGGGCTCGGACTCGGCCAGCGCGAGCACGTGCAGGATACACGCGCGTGGCTTGCTGGAGGAGGAAGACGTGGTGGGGTCGGCGCGTGGATGAGAGAGAGAGAGGGAAGAGAGCGAACGGGCGACCGAAGAGGAGGCGGCTCGGGCGTCGGGCGCTGAGGCAGGCCAGCTCGGTCGTTGGTGGGCTGCGGCTCGGGTGTCGGCTGGGCCGGTTGGCCTGGCTCGTGCCTGGGTCTTTTTTTTGAAATACCACGGAGAGAGAAAACTAATTATAGAAAAACCTATATTATTTTTACATAGGACATATATATAAATAAAGTCAGAAAAATAAACCCTACAACGTGGACATTTTTCCAGCGGCAAAACAGAAACTAAAAAAACATTTTCTGCAAACTCCAAATAAAATTCAAATTTGAATTCAAACCTTTTGGCAATATTTTCTTCTGACATTTTTGGAGTGTCATGTTAGCTCCTCTCATACTTTTTCTCAAGTATTTGTCAGGGATATTGAAGTAGATTTTCAAATGCCAAGTTGAATCCAAATTCAACCAAACTCAAATGCCTCTGAAAATTTCCAAATGTCACTCAATTCAAACAAAATGCATAGATGCTTAGCTAATAATTGTAAAATATTCCAAATTGAAAATTTGGGATGTTACACCCCTGCATCCTGTTACCATCCGCCTTAGACGCACAGTTCGGGACCCCCTACCCGAGATCCGCCGGTTTTGACACCGACATTGGTGCTTTCATTGAGAGTTCCACTATGTCATCACCATAAGGCTTGATGGCTCCTTCGATCATCTGTAACGATGCGGTCCAGGGTGAGGTTTTCCTCCCCAGACAGATCTTCTTATTCGGCGGTTTCGCACTGTGGGCCAATTCGCTTGGCCATCTGGAGCAGATCGAGAGCTACTATGATGCCCGGATATTTAAGCTACAGTGAACCTCTGCTAATGATGCCACGTCACCTTGATTACTGTTTCTAATCTCGCGTTAGTTCGAAACCGGTTCGAATTAAAATTCAAAATCAAGCAAACAACAAAAAAAATCCAAATATTAAAACTAAAATGTTTGGAGTGAGCCAAATATTGCATAGGTAATTATGGTGGAGAAATCACACTTTTATAAAATGTTTAAATTCTCAAATGGAAATGAAACAACAACATAACCAATTTAATAAATGACTTTTATTAATTATAAAATGTTAAAATATTTTATTTAGGGGTTTAAACTTTTTATAGCAAAGGTATAGTTAGTGCTACTAGTTTAGGTTCAACTTTTATGTTTTATAAAACAATATAAAATAAAACGGTTAGGGAAAAATAAATAAAAGGAAATTACAAAACAAAAACAAAAGCAGAAGAGAGAAGGATTCCCCTGGCCAACTAGGCCAACCGGCCCACCCGGCCAGCCCAACCGGCCCAACTGAGCAGGCCCACCCGCCTCCCTTAACCCCCCACTCCCCTTAACCCATACCCGAAACCCTATCCCCCCCACTCGCCCCCACTCACCCATGTATCTCCCCCTCTCCTCTCGATCCCATCTGGATCGGGGAGGGGCTCGACCTCGACACGACGGCCGCGTCACTCATCGACCCCGTCCCCTCTCCCTCGACCACGCCGCTCGACGCCCCGTCGCCGTCACCTCCTCCACGACCGCTCCCGCACCGAACCCGCTGGCGTCGCCGCCACGCGTCCTCCCCGCCGCCTCGCCGTCTGTGCCGTCCTCCCCGAGCCCGCTGCCTCGAACCCTACGGCCCCGCGGTGAGGCACCCGGCCTCTCCCTCCCTCACTCGTCCCCGTCATCGCGGTCAGCGCTCTCCGCACGCGCACGCGCTCACGGCCATGCCCACCGCATCGTGGCCGTGGCCCCCCGCCCCGCAGCATGTACGCGCGCCTACTGCCACCCTCATGGCGCCCGGCCAGCCCCCCTGATAGCCCAGCGCCGCTCGCGCAGCCCCGCACCCACATCCGCCGCTTCTCCCGCGCTCGGCCCGCCACAACTGCCGTCCTTCCGCCGCTCGTGCACACCACTGCGCCCTCGCGTGCACGTCCATCGCTGCCTTGTCGGCCCCGCCCGTTGCTCCAGGCCGTTCTGCAGCTGCTGGCGCTGCCCTCGCCGCGCACACCTAGCCACTGCCACCCTGGCCTGCAAGACCGGCCGCCGACCACGCCTCCCCACTCCGGCCTGACCTCTCTGCGCCATGCGCCCGCCTGCGTTGTGGCGCTCTTTGTTGACGACGCACGCTACGGCCCCACGGTCCCGCTCGGGTCCGCCCTACCACCAGCGCACGCCCCGTCGCCCATGCCGGCCAAGCGCCCAACCACGCTCGGGTCTGCCCTCTCGGGCACGCGCCGTTCGGGCTATGCCCGCGCCCAACGCCCACCATGGCCCTGGTCTATGACAAGTGGGGCCCGGCCCCAGAACATTTAATAAAAAAAGTTAAAAAATATAAATAATAAATGATAAAAATATATTAACTTAATTAATTAATTAAATTAACTTAATTAATTAATTAACTTAACTTAATTAATGTTTAATTAACCTAATTAACTAGTGTTCATTAACTAAACAGTAATTAGATCAGTTAAACCCTAATTAGGCTAAACAGACAATGACATGTGGGGCCCACACATCAGTTTGCCCCAGTCACCCCCCTGTTGACTGCTGACATCATGTTGACGTCAGCACACACTATTCTGGATAATGTTGATTTAAAATAATTAAATAAATCCTAAAAATGATTTAATTCTTTTAAAATTAATATAAAATAAACCGTAGCTCGGATGGAAAACTTTGTACATGAAAGTTGCTCAAAACGACGAGACGAAAATCTGGATACGCTGCCCGTTCGTCCGCCACGCATCCCTAGCATAGCAAACACGCAACTTTCCCCCTCCTGTTCATCTGTTCGAAAACATGAAACACCGGTGATACTTTCCCGGATGTCTTCCCCCTTCGCCGGTAACACCTCCTACCGCGTTAGGGCACAACTTGCTCCGCGTATTGTCATGTTATGTTTTGTGATGCTTTGTTTGCTCCGTATTTACTGTTTCTCCCCCTTCTTCTTCTTCTTCTTCTTCTTCGGTAGACCCTGAGAGCGACGCTGATGCCCCTGAGTACGACTACGTCGACGACGACCCCTCCTTCTTGCCAGAGCAACCAGGCAAGCCCCCCCCCCTTGATCACCAGATATCACCTACTCTTCTCTCTACTGCTTGCATTAGAGTAGTGTAGCATGTTACTGCTTTCCGTTATCCTATCCTGATGCACTGCATGTCCTTGCTACTACTGTTGTTACCTTTACCTGCAATCCTAAATGCTTAGTATAGGATGATAGTGTTCCATCAGTGGCCCTACACTCTTGTCCGTCTGCCATGCTATACTACTGGGCCGTGATCACTTCGGGAGGTGATCACAGGCATATGATATATACTTTATACTATTACATTACTTATGATACTGTTCGGAGATGGGGGCTGAAGGGGCAGGTGGCTCCATCTCGGTAGAGGTGGGCCTGGGTTCCCGACGGCCCCTGACTGTTACTTTGTGGCGGAGCGACAGGGCAGGTTGAGACCACCTAGGAGAGAGGTGGGCCTGGCCCTGGTCGGCGTTCACGGATACTTAACATGCTTAACGAGATCTTGGTATTTGATCTGAGCCTGGCTACTGGCCTATATGCACCAACCAACTATGAGGGAAAAGTTATGGACACTCGACGTCGTGGTATCGGCCGAAGCCTTCATGATGTCAGTGACTGAGCGGCACGCGCCGGGTTGGACTAGAACGCCTGCTCTTGTATAAGGGGGGCTAGGTCTGCTCACCGGCCGCGTACGCAACGTGCAGGTGTGCAATGGGCGATGGGCCGAGACCCCTGCGCGCATAGGATTTAGACCGGCATGCTGACCTCTCTGTTGTGCCTAGGTAGGGTTGCAACGTGTTGATTTTCCGAGGCCGGGCATGACCCAGAAAAGTGTGTCCGTACAAAGGGGATCGAGCGTGTTGGGAAATGTGGTGCACCCCTGCAGGGAAGTTAATCTATTCGAATAGCCGTGATCTTCGGTAACAGGACGACTTGGAGTTGTACCTTGACCTTATGACAACTAGAACTGGATACTTAATAAAACACACCCTTCCAAGTGCCAGATACAACCCGGTGGTCGCTCTCTAACAGGGCGACGAGGAGAGGATCGCCGGGTAGGATTATGCTACACGATGCTACTTGGTGAACTTACCATCTACTCTCTTCTTCTGCTGCAAGATGGAGGTTACCAGAAGCGTAGTCTTCGAAAGGACTAGCTATCCCCCTCTTATTCCGGCATTCTGCAGTTCAGTCCACATATGATACCCCCTTTTCCATTTGATACCAATGCATACATATGTAGTGTAGCTCCTTGCTTGCGAGTACTTTGGATGAGTACTCACGGTTGCTTTGCTCCCCCTTTCCCCCCTTTTCTATACTCGATTGCTGCGACCAGACGATGGAGTCCAGGAGCCTGACGCCACTGTCGATGACGACTACTACTACTCCTTTCCCCCCTTTTATATACTCGATTGCTGCGACCAGAGGATGGAGTCCAGGAGCCTGACGCCACTGTCGATGACGACTACTACTACTCGGGAGGTGCCTACTACTACGTGCAACCCGCTGACGACGACCAGGAGTAGTTTAGGAGGATCCCAGGCAGGAGGCATGCGCCTCTTTCGATATGTATCCATGTTTGTGCTAGCCTTCTTGAGGCAAACTTGTTTAACTTATGTCTGTACTCAGATATTGTTGCTTCCGCTGACTCGTCTATGATCGAGCTCTTGTATTCGAGCCCTCGAGGCCCTTGGCTTGTAATATGATGCTTGTATGAGTTATTTTATTTGTAGAGTTGTGTTGTGATATCTTCCCGTGAGTCCCTGATCTTGATCGTACATGTTTGCGTGTATGATTAGTGTACGGTCAAATTGGGGGTGTCACAAGTTGGTATCAAAGCCGACTGCCTGTAGGAATCCCCCTTCCACACTCCTTGGCCGAAGTTGAGTCTAGTCGATGAAATTTGTTTTACTAACATGGTTGTGCGGCCCATGGGCCCACATCGCCATTGGGTGGTATTAGGATCTTTTATTCCTCGATCTTTACTCTGGGTCTCTGATATCTCTTCTATTCGGGTTAAATGATTTTACTAACTCTGACCCTAGGTTCTCGTAACTACTTCCTCACGGAGAGCCCCTAATTACAGATGATCGCTTGCCGTGCCAGAAGAGATTCTGAAGATACTCTCCGATGTTTTCCCGAGACCCTTGTGCCCTTTGCTATTGCAATCTCTACCACCGATAAATCGTTATGGATAACTACCTCCATTTGTCGTTCATACCTTCATCCCCAATTGCTCTTGTTATTACAAGATTCCCTGAAACATTCCAATATCCCGAGAATCCGTTATGCCTGCTGCCTTGCAGCTCCATTTTCACTTTAATACATCTATGGATAATTCCGCACACACATCAAGGATTTGTTCATTCCTAGTTGATCATGTGATCCACAAGATACTTTGAAATACTATCTGGTCTGCTAATAATCCATTGTCAACTATTGCTCTGAAAATACTTGTCTGCTTGCATTATGGTTACTTTCCATATGTCTAGCAATATTCATGAGCATCCTTTGTCACCGTCATTTTGAGTCTTTGAACCAATATGTTTGCGAGTGCTCGCAATCATCAATCCAACCCAGAATTCATCCTTTCGGCTCAGACGTCATTTTAAGCATGAGCTGGATTTCGACCAATCAAACTACCATCGATTGTACCCCTAAGGCTATTCAATTTATCCATCCCTGATCAAAGCATTGCTTCTGATCCCTTGTCTTGGAATCAATAATTCCTTTGCATTTGAGCCTTGAATTAGTCAGTTGTTTCTAAAGTTTGATCTCCGTGCATTCTTTCTTCTTCTAGTTGAGTACCGATGCCAACATCAGATCCCTTATGGACCACCAGATCCTTTGTTGGATTTTATCTGACAATTTCCTTCATATTCAATAACCTTGTGAGCCTTCCCTCGGATACATAATGCCTTTGGTAAATTGTATCCTCTGCTTTCTCAACCTTGCTCTGCTCTCGAGCTAGTGATATTTACTCTTGAAGCTTGTGGTATATGTTTCTAAGATGTCCCGATGGGTTGAACCTATACCTTCTCTAAAACCGCGTGAACCCGAAAGTTTTCACGAGTCATACTCTACTGTTGTTGTGTTAGATAAAATTTCAACACAATTTTGTTGAAGGCGAGAAGTGAATGAAAGTTTATGCATTAGAGAAGTGGGAGTCGACCTTGAACTTTGTGTTCATGCCCATGGACATGATGTAGATCCTATCATGGAAGCTTCTTGTAATAATAACTATTTCCTTGATAAGTATCATCTGGTATCTGTGAATTGACCCTTTGGAACCATGGATCTGACCATGATTGTTCTCCTTTGATTCTATTTCTCGGACAAGTTAAAGTACTTGTCTCCTACAGATCAGTACGCCTGCCCAACCTCTATTTTGTTCTACCTTCAAGTATTACCCCCTGGTATCTCGAGGATATCAACCCATTGCACTTCATCTTATGAATTTCTGATGAAGTAGTACCTTTCCCCATCATAATCACTCCACGGGTTCTGGGTTGTCGTCAATCAAGAATGCCGATTAGTGAATCAAGTCTGCACTATAGTTCAGTACCTTCTAGTACTTTGTTGTTGAGGAGTTTAATACTCCATCACGTCATTCCTAGCCTGATTGGCTATATTCATTATTGTGCTAAATGTTAACTGTGCTACCTGGTCCTTATTCCCGGAGCACAAATTTCAATGAGGAGCTAAAACTTACGTCGATCTTCCTCGTCATACCATTTCGCCTTGAATAAAAAGCTTGATTTCGAGTTTGTGTCGTACCCTTGGTTCCAATAACTTTTCGCTTCACCATTATTTTGACTTGATGTCGTAGCCGATCGATTACATCTTCAAGAAACCTCTCGACAAGTGTGTCGTGATCATCATCAACATTTTAACTTCTTCCGAGATGTCAAATTGAATTCATGATGAGAAGTTCCATGCTTGCCCTCGATGATTTGTGTTGTCATCGACCACTTTATTGCCTTCCCTCGAACACAAACTTGTTCGTGTTCTGGGTTATACCTTGAGTTCCTTGCTATCCAACATTGTTCTTCTTTAGCTTGGAGTATTACCATCTTTCATGACAAGAAGGTTGTGAGAATTTCACCACCTCTTAAGAATTCTTGATATCATAATACTTCTCGCCATATTCGTTCATATCTTGGTCCCCGTGTTGTTTCTAACCGGGATACCAGACATTTAACTATGATGTGTGAATTCAAACTTATAGCAACCCTACTGCTTTGAAGTTAATGGTTGACAGTTCATTCTTAACTATTGGTTATTGGATCACCATTCTAACATTGATCGTGCTACCTAAGACATATTTCGGGTCCACCTTTTAACCAATGTTTAATTGCGTATGTTTCCCTCAAGCATACATCATTATACCATTTGATATCAAAAATGTTATCTCCTTGTTCACATAATTGTGGAATCCATCTTTTTGGTAATCTCGATGAATTATCGTTGGGTCCATCAGCCACCTCCTCATTCTCTCCCTGGTTTAATGACAAACTCTTGTTTCGGAACTCGCTTCCATAGAGCATTTCCCGATAATCTTACAATGTCGTCTCGTCAATTTGTTTTGCACCTTTTCTTCTCAGGCATCCTGAGTCTGAGGTACCCTAACACCGATCAGATCGGAATCTCAGTCAGATATGATGGTTGGAACATATTTCCAAGAGTTATAACATTGGTCTTTATATGACCCGGTAAGGTGATGTCATGCCTAGCACATCTGACCGAAGGACCTATGTTATAGTTTCTTTTATAACAAGGTTAACCATTTTTCCACGAGGAAATTGAATGCCTTGTTTAATAAGTTTATCGTAATGCATCCTTAGAGTATCCAAAGTCTGATCTTTACCCAGTGACCATGTCAATGCTATCTCGAAGCATGTCTGTGATACTCCGATTTTCAACAAGAACATTTGAAGCCCAATGCTAAATGTTTCTTGCTCAATTATCCAAACACCGTGGTATGGGTAATTTCATGAAATTTCACTCCCCTTACCTAAAGGGTTTTCTTTTTTATATCCCATCATGGACATTTCTTCTCTGCTTGTCCTTGCGAAGGATATACCCCCGAAATATGTGTTTTAACACATTTTCCTTTCCATTGTTCTGTTTAACCTGATGCTCACATTTTCCTTTCCATTGGTTTGTTTGACCTTTGTGATCTATATAAACTAAGCAGTAATAATTCACTACTTATGTAAACACCTCGTTGTACAATTCTGTCAGCAAGACCCTGTTACTATTGTCGATGATATTCCGGTAACCACCGATGGACGAGAACTTTGCCTATAGGTCCACCTCATTTCAATGAGCAGGAAAATGGTTCTCTTCGTCCCTCGCCCTTGGTACCAATGTTGTTGCCAACATAACTGACAGTCTCTTCTCTGACATGCCTGGCTATCATGATGCCTTGCTATCATGATCTTGCAAGAAGACAACGCCCTCCCTTCTAACCCACATGGTGGGCCCATAACCCACAGTTCCACAGGATCAAAACCTAACTCTCTTGTATACCCCTATCTCTGAAGTTATTCCTCACAATTGGCTTCGTATGAAGATCACCAGCCACCTTCCTAGAGGTGATCTAATCTGGTATCGGACGCAATACTTATTCTCGTTGCTCTAGACCCCTTTCACACTTGGTTTCAGGCATCGAATAATTGCCTACCCGCTCGAAACTTCTCATGGTACCTACTTACTTTTCTCTCGATATTGTCTTAAGTTTCCATTCGAGAGTTACTTTCCGCCACCTCCCCCGATGTTATCTACCAAATAGACAACCTTGTAGAGGTCCGTTCTTCCGGAATACCCCCTTATTTTTTTGTAAGTACGACGAAATTTCTGAAGAAAGGATGACAACTTTGTCATGACATCCGGATGCAGAGAAATGAAGACATCAACGCAATGGACTGACCTCTTCGATAAGCTCAACCAAGACAAGGAGACTCGTTAGAATTTCATAACCAGAACTTCCCCCTTACTCCACCTCTTAAATCTCAGGACGAGATTTCTTGTAGTGGAGGAGAATTGTGACGCCCAGATATTTAAGCTACAGTGAACCTCTGCTAATGATGCCACATCACCTTGATTACTGTTTCTAATCTTGTGTTAGTTCGAAACCGATTCGAATTCAAATTTAAAATCAAGCAAATAATAAAAAAAATTCAAATATTAAAACTAAAATGTTCGGAGTGAGCCAAATATTGCATAGGTAATTATGATGGAGAAATCACACTTTTATAAAATGTTTAAATTCTCAAATGGAAATGAAACAACAACATAACCAATTTAATAAATGACTTTTGTTAATTATAAAATGTTAAAATATTTTATTTAGGGGTTTAAACTTTTTATAGCAAAGGTATAATTAGTGCTACTAGTTTAGGTTAAACTTTTATGTTTTATAAAACAAAATAAAATAAAAGGAAATTACAAAACAAAAACAAAAGTAGAAGAGAGAAGGATTCCCCTGGCCAACTAGGCCACCCGGCCCACCCGGCCAGCCCAACTGGCCCAACTGAGTAGGCCCACCCGCCTCCCTTAACCCCCCCACTCCCCTTAACCCATACCCGAAACCCTACCCCCACTCGCCCCCACTCACCCATGTCTCTCCCCCTCTCCTCTCGATCCCATCTGGATCGGGGAGGGGCTCGACCTCGACCCGACGACCGCGTCGCCCATCGACCCAGTCCCCTCTCCCTTGACCGCGCCGCTCGACGCCCCGCCGCCGCCGCCTCCTCCACGACCGCTCCCGCACCGAACTCACCGGCGTCGCTGCCACGCGTCCTCCCCGTCGCCTCGCCATCTGCGCCGTCCTCCCTGAGCCCGCTGCCTCGAACCATACGGCCCCGCGGTGAGGCACCTGGCCTCTCCCTCCCTCACTCGTCCCCGTCGTCGCGGTCGGCGCTCTCCGCACGCGCACGCGCTCACGGCCGCGCCCACCGCATCATGGCCGCGACCCCCCGCCCCGCCGCGTGCGCGCGCCAACTGCCACCCTCGCCGCGCCCGGCCAACCCCCCCCCCCCCCCCCCCCCCCCCCCCCCCCCCCCCCCCCCCGACAGCCCAGTGTTGCTCGCGCAGCCCCGAACCCATGTCCGCCGCTTCTCCCGCGCTCGGCCGCCACAGCCGCCGTCAGTCCGCTGCTCATGCACACCACTGTGCCCTCGCGTGCACGCCCATCGCTGCCTTGCCGGCCCCGCCCGTTACTCCCTGCCGTTCTGCTACTGCTGGCGCTGCCCTCGCCGCGCACACCTAGCCGCTGCCACCGTGGCCTGCAAGACCGGCCGCCGACCACGCCTCCCCGCTCCGGCACGACCTCTCTGCTCCGTGGAGCTCTCTACCGACGACGCACGCTGTGGCCCCTCTGTCCCGCTAGGGCTCGTCCTACCATTGGTGCTCGCCGTCGTCGCCCATGCCGGCCAAGCGCCCGACCACGCCCGAGTCTACCCTCTCGGGCATGCGTCGTTCGGGCTATGCCCGCGCCCAGCGCCCACCATGGCCCTGGTCTATGACAAGTGGGGCCCGGCCCAAGAACGTTTAATAAAAAAGTTAAAAAATATAAATAATAAATGATAAAAATATATTAACTTAATTAACTTAATTAATTAACTTAATTAATTAACTTAATTAATTAATGTTTAATTAACCTAATTAACTAGTGTTAATTAACTAAACAGTAATTAGATTAGTTAAACCCTAATTAGGCTAAACAGACAATGACATGTGGGGCCCACACGTCAGTTTGACCCAGTCAACCCCCTGTTGACTGCTGACGTCATGCTGACGTCAGCAAACACTATTCTGGATAATGTTGATTTAAAATAATTAAATAAATCCTAAAAATGATTTAATTCTTTTAAATAAATGACTTAAAACAAAAACTTACCTATTACCGCGTCCGGCTGCTCTTCAACCTCCTCCACGTTAACGTGGTTCACTTGTCCTTTGTTGAATGGATTAGGCTTCTTCCTAGCGCTCCCATTTCCGTTTCCATTCTTTCCTTCTGGGCACTCCATGGCGTAGTGTCTAGTATTCCCACACTTGAAGCAAGTAACGTGACTTAGATCCCTTTTGGTGGGTGTGGTTGGATTGGGGCGGTTCTTATTATTGTTGGCTCCGTTCCCATTCCCATTCTTAGCGCCATTGTGATTATGAGATCCTCCTCCAGTGTGGTTGTGACCTCCATGGTTATGGACAAGTCCTCCCGAATTCAGGGTTAGGCGAGGCCTCTGCTGAGCTCCTGAATTATACTTCCCTTGTCCATACTTTCTCTTGCGGCTCTCAATCTGCTGCTGCATCCCTTCGATCACAAGAGCCTTATCTACCAACTCCTGGTAGTTATTGAAGGTTGCTACCATCAACTGTATGTTCATTTCATCCTTCAGCCCTTCCATAAACTTCTCCTGCTTTGCGGCATCTGTGGCCACATCATCAGGGGCATAGCGAGATAACTTGCTAAACTCATCCACGTACTGTGCCACAGTACGGTTCCCTTGACATAGGTTGCGAAACTCCCGCTTCTTCATACTCATAGCTCCAGTTGATACATGGGCCATGCGAAAAGCTTGCTGAAACTGGTCCCATGTGACCGTGGCTATGGGGAAAGTGGCTGTGTAATTCTCCCACCATGAGGCTGCAGGTCCATCCAATTGATGTGCGGCAAAGCGCACCCTCTCAGCATCCATGCAACCTGCGGTGGTCAACTCCCTTCCAATACGACGTAGCCAATCATCTGCAACTATAGGCTCGGTGCTACTGGAAAACACCGGCGGCTGTAACCTTAGAAGACGGGCTAGGTTTTCCACTGGCGGCGGGTTGTTGTTGTTGTTGTTGTTGCCCTGGTTCTGAACCAGCAATTGCATCAAAGTATTCTGCTGCTGGATCAACTGGGTGAGCTCCGGTGGGAAAACAAAACCGGGTCACGTCTCGGAGGCATCTGATGGGTTTAGATGGAAGAGATCAGAATAGAAAAGGGGTCTAATGAGAAAACACTACCCGTATGCACATGAGACAAACATAAACGTTTCACTCAATCAATCAAGCAAGGGCATACAAACGGTCTAGGACTATCACAAAGTGCTCATCTAACACTAATTACATGGGGGAATGCTACTAATATTTGGTGGTCATCTAGAAATTTTGATCGATGGAAGACTCCATGATGTCTGCTCCAGCTTCGTCTTCAAAGTTATCATCACTAGGATCAGAAATGGTGTCGTCGATGATGATGTAATCCTCGGGGCGTATCTCCTTGGGTTCTTCTTCTTTGTCTTCTTCCACTGGTGCTGGCCCTCCCATGAATACTCAAATCTTCTTGACTAAGTCATCATTCTTCTCCAGTAGTGTCTTGATTTCCTCCTCATATCCATCGCGTGTAAACTTGAGTTCTTCCTCCAGTTCGATGATTCTAGTCTTCGCCTTCTTCAAGTCCATCATGTTCGCGCACATCTGGTTCTCCTGACGTCGAATGTGCTGGTTTAACTCTTGGATGAAAGCGGCAATGGATCTATCCTTCTTGGTGCTGATTACTTCCCATTGCTCGTCTCGACGCCCACATATTTGGTAGATAGTGTGCTTGAGTTCCCTGTTGTAGACTTCTCCAATGCGTCCCATGGTAATCTGGGCTGCCATGCTCTTGCCTAGACTCCAGGTGGGTGCTTCAAAAGAAAACTCTATGGGTTTATAAGTTGGCGAGAACGTCCTTCCTGGAACTTGTACTTGAATCATCCAGCGCACCTCTTCAGGTAAAGTGGCGTTGTACGTTCCGGTGAAGCTTGGTATTCCAATGTTCAAATACCTAGTGACTTCCTTCAAGTGGCGTCCAAAAGGTGTGTCTTCATCCGGTTGCGCAAACTTGTTCTTCATCTCCGCCATCCTAAAGAGTAGAAAATGGAGAGAAGTCAGAAATGTGAAGAGAAGTGTGGCCTAGGGTTTATCTTAGTGGTCGTGTCCTACACTCAGCGTGTGCTCTGATACCATCTTGTAGCGACCCGACCTCAGATGGTCAAGTCTCTGTGCTTCGGTGTCATCCCTGGATCGGTAATGCTGACACACACAGTACTCGAAGGATTTATAACAGAGTGGCAATCACACACCTATTACATCGGATGTCTCAAGAGAGAACTTATTACAATAACATGGCTTAAGGCCATCTAATACGATAATAGCGGAAGGCTTGGAAGATAAAGTGAGTCCATCAACTCAAACGGCATAGCTGAGCTGCACTGCAACGACCTAACGAACCTTACTCCTCGTCTGAAAAGTCTGCAACATCATACGTTGCAGCCCGAAAATGGGTCAGCACATGGAATATGCTGGCAATGTAACATAGTAGAGCAAGAATAGAATAATGCTATCACTACATGCATATTTGGCTGGTGGAAAGCTCTATGGTTATAGTTTTTGCGAAAAACCATTTTTTCCCTACAACAAAGGAATAGATTTTAATTTTAACTATCATGGTAGTTGAAACATCATTGGGAAGGTTCCTCCAACTCAATCCCAATTAAAGTGATTAACATCCCAACAGTATTAATTAAGAATGGTGAGATACATGTGATAATCCAAATACTAGATACTCAAGAATTGTCCATAACCGGGGACACGACTAACCATGATTAGATTATACACTCTGCAGAGGTTTGCGCACTTTTCCCCACAAGACTCGATCGCCTCCATTGGATTTCTCGCACTACACGGTGTTTGAGAAATGGATGACCAAGACACAGTCTTTCAGAAACATTAACTCTCTACTCCAGACAGACCATACCAAACCTACATCCCACTACCTGCTGATCTGCCTCTTCAAGAGCTTCACGTAACTTACTCAACTATGCTAGAGCCCATAATAGCTTGTGGCTACACACGGAAGTTTCTAGCATGAATCACCTCAGTTCCCTTTGAGCCTGGGTGGTGGTCCATAGGAAGATCGCACAGGTACTCCGGGATTTCCAAAAAAATACATGCAACACTGGGTTCCCCAGGTGCCTCAATCCACCCAGATGTTAAATTAAGTTGCCACCTTAAGTTGAACCCTTAATTAACAATCTCACAGCTGTCATGGATTTCACTCAAACCCAAACCACGTCTACGAGCATAGCATAGCATAGTAATATAAGCAACGTAGAAGTAACTCCCAGGGTTTGAATGTAACAGGGTAATAGGTTCTACCTCAACAACTACTTCCCAACCCACATGTTAATGACATCCTAATCATGCAATGTGAGGATTGGAACTAATGCATAAAAACTGGGTGATAAAAGGGATATGATCAAAGTGTTACTTGCCTTGCTGATGTTCTGCGAAACCTAGGGACTCGTAGTAGCACGCTTCGCACTCCGGGTGTTCTATCGCAAACAAACAATAACATACATAAGCAACAAGCAAGAGGTGCACAAGCAGAACTCAAATAAAAGAGATTGACCAGAAGGTTCAACTTAAGAACTCTGATTCGCAAAAAGAATCAAATCAAATGGAGCAACGAAACTCAAACGGCAAAAAAGAGAAGCTTCGTTTACTAATCTGAACCTAGGTCAAATTTTACAGTGGCAAAAACTTATTTTAGTTGGTTAAACGGAAAGAGGGTTTCGAGACAAAGATCTAGGCGCTTGAATCGACTGATTCTGACTAACGAGCGAAAAGATAAACAAAAACTAAGATCGGATCAGAAATCGTGATCGAGAAAAACTCACGGAATAAATCCGATAAAAGAAATCTGACGAACAGACTAACGAAGAGCGTTCGTTAGCTGTAACTAACGGGCGAAAACCCGTTCATTAAAACGAACGTACGGACGAACGTCCGCTGACTAGAAGAACCGAGAAAAACCGGCGATAAAAAAAAACGAATCTAGGGTTTTCTAAAAAAAGAAACCGAACTGATTTAGAAAGAAAAACCTGCAGAGGATCCGGCGGCTACCTCCAGCGGGGCTCCGGCGAGGCGAGGGCGGCGGCTCGCGGCGACGGCGGCAGACGGCGCGGGCGGCGGCGGCAGACGACGCGGGCGGGTGTGGGCGGCGCGGTGGTGGCTGCGGGGCGGCTGCGGTGGTGGTGGTGGGGGGGGGGGGGCTCGGGGGGGCTTTAAAGGGGGAGGGGGTGGCGGCTTGCTTGGGCGAGGGGGCGCCCGGGGAGGAGTCCGAGCCGGACTCTCCTCGGCGTCCGTGCCGGGCACGGCGGCGCGGGCGAGGGAGGCGGTGCGCGGGCGGGCCGGCCTGGCTCGGCTGGGCCTTAGGCCCAGTCAGGCGCGGGAACTTTTTTTTTAAAACAAATTTTCGCCGACCGAAATAAAATCCTAGAAAATTAAATAAAAATCTAAAAATGCCAAAACAATTTTTCACCGTCTAAAGAAAATATTTAGAACGGGATGAACATTTTCTTGGCCCTAAAATGCAATTTTGAAAACGTGCAATTTTTCTAATGCAAATAAAATCCGAATGAAATCAAATAAAATCAAATAAATGATTTTAATATTTTCCCTCGAATATTTCAATTATTTTAGAGAAGTCATATTATCTCCTCTCATTTATTTTAATGTGAAATATTTTCCGGAGAGAAAAATAATTAAAATAAAAAATCCTCGTTTCAATATTTGATAAAAATCAAATATGAAAACAGGGAAATCCCCAACTCTCTCCGAGGGTCCTTGAGTTGCTTAGGATTTTCGAGGATCGCGAGACGAAAAGCAAATGAAATATGATATGCATGGATGACTATGTATAACATTCCAAATTGAAAATTTGGGATATTACACTTGTCCTCAAGCGAAAAGCCGATAACAATAAATATGTCCTCATGTTTAGAGGTAGAGGCGTCGATGAAAATAAAATACGGACATGAAGGCATCATGATTATCCTCATAACAGCAACTTATATAGATTTTGTCATACGATTACTTATGTTCAAGTGATGATCTATTCACAATGCAAAAGTATAAATCATAAACCTTATTGGGCTCCGACAAACTATAATCTCAGTCATTGAAGCAATTACAATTTATCATAACATCGGAAAGAGTCTATGTTAGAGCTAAAAAGCAAGTCCACATACTCAACTATCATTTAGTCCCCCATAATTGCTAACACTCACGCAATACTTGTGGTTACGGAGTTTTAATCGGACACAGAGAAAGATAGGGGCTTATAGTTTTGCCCCACAACCTTTTACCTCAAGGGTAATGTCAACAATAATGGTTCATGCTCCCCTACATCCAATTAGATATATATATATATATATATATATATCATGTTCTTTCCAACATGCTGAGCTTGCCAAAGGATAAAACGAAAAAGAAAAGGTGAAGATCACCGTGACTCTTGCATAAGGTAGAAGATAATAATAAAGGATAGGCCCTTCGCAGAGGGAAGCAGAGGTTGCCATGCGCTTTTATGGTTGGATGCACAAAATCTCAATGCGAAAGAACATCACTTTATATTGGCCCTTGTGATATGAACCTTTATTATGCAGTCCGTCACTTTTATTACTTCCACATCACAAGATCGTACAAAGCTTATTTCTCCCTCACCAATCAATCATACATATTTAGAGCAATTTTTATTGCATTGCACCGATGACAACTTACTTGAAGGATCTTACTCAATCCATAGGTAGATATGGTGGACTCTCATGGCAAACTGGTTTAAGGGTATTTGGAAGCACAATTAGTATTTCTACTTGGTGCTGAGAATTTGGCTAGCATGAGGGGGGAAAGGCAAGCTCAACAAGTTAGAGGAACCATGACAACATACTTTATATCAGATATAAGAAAGACATAACTCATTGCGTTGTATTCCTTGTCCAACATCAACTCTTTAGCATGTCATATTTTAATGAGTGCTCCCAACCATAAAAGATGTCAATGATAATATATCTATATGTGAAACCTCTCTTTCCTTATTACTTCCTATTAATTGCAACAATGATCAAAGCTATGTCTGCCAACTCCCAACAACTTTTAATCATCATACTCTTTCTATGTGAAGTCATTACTCTCAATAAGATCAATATGAACTTTTTGTTTCTTTTTATTCTTTTCTTCTTTCTTTTACTCACCCAAGATTATAGCAAAACAATCAAGCCCTTGACTCAACACTAATCTTTATTATATATAGCTCACGGACTCGATTACATAGAGAGATCATAAAGCAAAACTCAAAACTAGATCATGCCATAAACTTTATTCTACTAGATCAAGATACTACTAATAAGATCGGACTAAGAAAAACGGTAAAGATAGGAGTAGTGATTGTGATACGATACCGGGGCACCTCCCCCAAGCTTGGCAGTTGCCAAGGGGAGTGACCATACCCAGATACTCAATTCTTCTTTGTTGGAGGAGACGGTGGAGGTGTTGTTGATGATGCGGGCTTAGTTGATGGCTTAGGCTTCTCCCATAATTTGTGCTTGAGGATGGCATTTTGATCCCTCAGATCATCAATCTCCCACTCCAGGGTTAATATCTTTTTGCATAGGTCCTGCTTATTTTCCTGCAAGAGACGAAAAGGGATAAACTCGAACTTGGGTTTCTTTAACCTATTAGGGAGACTTGACTTTTTGAACTCCACGTGCATGTCCCCAGGTTGAGGTAATGGTGCTTCATCTTCATCTGAGCTCGTCTCCTCCTTCCCCTTGGGTTTATAGTCCTCTTCTTCCTCCGTGGTCCATCCATCGTGTTCCACATCTCCATAGACCTTGGGATTTGCTAAGTAATCATCCACATAGCTTTCTCCTTCTGAATCCTGGGAAGACATGTTGATTTAATCTGCAACAGGACAGCTCGAAATGAAAACAGAGGATATTTGCGTGATACAGGGATCAAAACCTTCGGGAGGTTATATAATGAATTTTTTACCGACCAAAATACGTAACGTGCAAGAAAATGGAGTCCGGAAGGCACACAAGGTGCTCACAAGGTAGGGGGGCGCGCCCACCACCCTCGTGGGGCCCTCGTGTCCTTCCCGGACTGCTACTTATTTTTATATTTTTCTAAATATTCCAAAATGGAGAAATATTGCCTTAAAAAATAGTTTTGGAGTCGGTTTACTTACCGTACCACATACCTATTCCTTTTCGGAGTCTGAAACATTCTGGAAAGTGTCCCTTATGTATTCCTCCAGGGTTATGGTTTCAATAATATTGGTTTCAACATTTATGGGATTACCTGGGATATAATGTTTAATTCTTTGACCGTTTACCACCTTCGGATTTGTGCCCTCGAAGTTGTTAATTTTTATGGCACCAGAACGATAGACCTCTTCGATAACGTAGGGGCCTTCCCATTTAGAGAGAAGTTTTCCTGCAAAAAATCTTAAACGAGAGTTGTATAGCAGTACATAGTCACCTACATTAAACTCACGCTTTTGTATCCTTTTGTCATGCCATCTTTTAACTTTTTCTTTAAACAACTTGGCATTTTCATAAGCTTGGGTTCTCCATTCATCAAGTGAGCCAATATCAAATAACCTCTTCTCACCGGCAAGTTTAAAATCATAGTTGAGTTCTTTAATAACCCAATATGCCTTATGTTCTAGTTTGAGAGGTAAGTGACATGCTTTTCCATAAACCATTTTATACGGAGACATACCCATAGGATTTTTATATGCAGTTCTATAAGCCCATAATGCATCATCAAGTTTCTTAGACCAATTCTTTCTAGACCTATTAACAGTCTTTTGCAAAATTAATTTGAGCTCTCTATTGCTCAACTCTACTTGACCACTAGACTATGGGTGATAAGGAGATGCAATTCTATGATTAATATCATATTTAGCAAGCATTTTATGGAAGGCACCATGAATAAAGTGTGAACCACCATCAGTCATTAAATATCTAGGGACTCCAAACCTCGGAAAAATAACTTCTTTAAGCATTTTAATAGAAGTGTTATGATCAACACTAGTAGTTGGAATAGCTTCTACCCACTTAGTAACGTAATCAATAGCAACTAGAATATGTGTGTATCCATTAGAGGCAGGAAAAGGTCCCATATAATCAAAGCCCCAAACATCAAACGATTCAATAACAAGTGAATAATTCATAGGCATTTCTTGACGTCTACTAATATTACCAATTCTTTGACATTCATCACAAGACAAGACAAACTTACGGGCATCCTTGAAGAGAGTAGGCCAATAAAAACCAGATTGCAATACCTTATGTGCAGTTCTATCTCCAGCGTGGTGTCCTCCATAAGACTCGGAATGACACTTGCATAGGATCTATTCCTGTTCATGCTCAGGTACACAATGTCTAATAACACCATCTACTCCTTCTTTATAAAGATGTGGGTCATCCCAAAAGTAATGTCTCAAATCATAGAAGAACTTTTTCTTTTGTTGGTATGTGAAGCTAGGTGGAATAAATTTAGCAACAATATAATTAGCATAATCAGCATACCATGGAGTACTATGAGAATTACTTATAACATTTAATTGTTCATCAGGAAAGTCATCATTAATAGGTAGTGGTTCATCAAGAATATTTTCTAACCTAGACAAGTTGTCTGCAACGGGGTTCTCAGCTCCCTTTCTATCAACAATATGCAAATCAAATTTTTGTAGCAAGAGAACCCATCTAATAAGTCTAGGTTTAGCATCTTTCTTTTCCATAAGGTATTTAATAGCAGCATGATCAGTGTGAATAGTTACTTTAGCATAAACAATATAAGGTCTGAACATATCACAGGCAAATACAACTTCTAAAAGCTCTTTTTCAGTAGTAGCATAATTTCTTTGAGCATTGTCTAGAGTCTTACTAGCATAATGAATAACATTTAATTTCTTATCAACTCTTTGCCCTAGAACAGCACCTACAACATAATCACTAGCATCACACATAATTTCAAAGGGTAAATTCCAATTAGGTGGCTGAACAATAGGTGCAGAGACTAATGCTTTCTTAAGTATTTCAAATGCTTCTACACAATCATCATCAAATAACAATGGTATATCTTTTTGCAATAAATTAGTCAGAGGCCGAGAAATTTTTGAGAAGTCCTTAATGAACCTCCTGTAAAATCCGGCGCAACCAAGGAAACTTCTTATACCTTTGATGTCCTTGCGACATGGCATCTTTTCAATAGCATCAACCTTGGCTTTATCAACTTCAATACCTCTTTCAGAAATTTTGTGCCCCAAGACAATACCTTCATTAACCATAAAGTGGCACTTTTCCCAATTCAAGACAAGATTAGTTTCTTCACATCTCTGCAAAACTTGATCAAGATTGCTCAAGCAATCATCAAAAGAGGAACCATAGATGGAAAAGTCGTCCATGAAAACCTCACAAATCTTTTCACAAAAGTCAGAGAATATAGCCATCATGCATCTTTGAAAGGTAGCAGGTGCATTACATAAACCAAAAGGCATACGTCTATAAGCAAAAGTGCCGAAAAGGGCATGTAAAAGTAGTCTTTGATTGATCTCTAGCCGACACAGGTATTTGAGAGAAACCAGAATAACCATCTAGAAAGCAATAGTGTGTGTGTTTGCATAATCTTTCTAGCATTTGATCAATAAAAGGTAAGGGGTAATGATCTTTCTTAGTAGCTTTATTTAATTTGCAAAAATCAATTACCATCCTATAACCTGTGATAATTCTTTGTGGAATCAATTTATCTTTATCATTAGGAACAACAGTAGTACCTCCCTTCTTAGGGACACAATGGACAGGACTTACCCACTCACTATCAGCAACGGGATAGATTATAACTGCCTCCAGAAGCTTGAGTATTTCTTTTCTTACCACTTCTTTCATTTTAGGATTCAGACGTCGTTGAGGATCACGAACTGGTTTGACATTTGTTTCCAAATTTATTTTATGTTGACATAGAGTGGGACTAATGCCCTTAAGATCATCAAGAGTATATCCAATAGCAGCACGATGCTTCTTCAGAGTTTTCAATAATCTTTCTTCTTCATGCTCTGAAAGGTTAGCACTAATAATTACATGATATATCTTTGTTTCATCAAGATAAGCATATTTAAGATTATCAGGCAGAGGTTTAAGTTCAAACACGGGATCACCCTTGGGTGGAGGAGGATCCCCGAAAATTTCAACAGGCAAGTTATGTTGCAGAATAGGTTCCTATTTAAAGAATACTTCATCTATTTCCCTGCTTTCATTCATGAACATATCATTTTCATGGTCTAGCAAATAGTGTTCTAAAGGATCACTAGGACGTATGGCAATAGAAGCAAGACCAATAATTTCATCCTTACTAGGTAATTCTTCCTCACGATGTTGTTTGCTAAATTTAGAGAAATTAAACTCATGAACCATATCATCCAAGCCAATAGTAACAACATTCTTTTCGCAGTCTATCTTAGCATTAACAGTGTTCAAGAAGGGTCTACCAAATCTAATGGGACAAAAGCTATCTTGTGGGGAAGTAAGAACAAGAAAATCAGCAGGATATTTAGTTTTCTCACACAATACTTCAACATCTCTAACAATTCCAATTGGTGAAATAGTATCTCTATTAGCAAGTTTAATTGTGACATCAATATCTTCTAACTCAACAGGTGCAATATCATGCATAATTTCTTTGTATAAGGTATGAGGTATAACACTAGCACTAGCACCCATATCACATAAGCCATGATAACAATGATCTCCTATTTTAACGGAAATAACAGGCACGCCTACCACAGGTCTATGTTTATGTTTAGCACAAGGTTTAGCAATTCTAGCAGTTTCACCTTCGAACTGAATAACAGGCCTATCAATATTATCGGACAAGAGATCTTTAATAATTGCAATTTTAGGTTCTACTTTAACTTGCTCAGGAGGTGTATAAGTTCTAATATTTCTTTTACGAACAACATTTGAAGCTTTAGCATGATCCTTTACTCGAACAGGGAAAGGTGGTTTCTCAACATAAGTAGTAGGAATAATAGGATCATTATAAGTGACAGTATTTTCTTCAACTTTAATAGGTGTAGTACTTTTACTTCTATGGGAGGATGATATTTAAACCACTTCTCCTTAGGGAGATCAACATAAGTAGCAAAAGATTCACAGAAAGAAGCTACTATCTCAGAGTCAAGTCCATATTTAGTGCTAAATTTACGGAAAATATCGGTGTCCATAAAAGATTTAACACAATCAAACTTAGGTGTCATACCTGACTCCTTACCTTCGTCGAGGTCCCAATCTTCAGAGTTGCGTTTAATTCTATCCAATAAATTCCATCTGAATTCAATAGTCTTCATCATAAAAGAGCCAGCACAAGAAGTATCGAGCATGTTGCGATTGTTTTCAGAAAGCCAAGCATAAAAACTTTGCATAATTATTTATCTCTGGAGCTCATGATTGGGGAATGAATATAACATTGATTTAAGCCTCCCCCAAGCTTGAGCGATGCTTTCTCCTTCGCGAGGCCAGAAATTATATATATAATTGCAATGACAATGAACAAGATGCATAGGGTAATACTTTTGATGAAATTCCATCTTCAATCTTTTATTGTCCCATGATCTCATATCATCACATTGCCTATACCATACCAATGCATCTCCCTTCAAAGATAAAGGGAAGACCTTCTTCTTAGCAACATCATCGGGTATACCTGCAAGCTTAAATAATCCACAAACTTCATCCACATATATTAAGTGCTCATCAGGATGCTTTGTTCCATCTCCTGTAAAAGGGTCAGCTAGCAGTATTTCCATCATACCCGAAGGAAATTCAAAAGGAGTGTCATTTTCAATAGGTTCAGTAGGTTGAGGAGCAACTTTTTGCTCTACTGGACGGGGTGAAGATACCCCGAACAAGCCCCTCAGAGTATTATTTTCCATAGTAACAAGTGACAGTAAATTTCAGCACACTATATAAATTTTTCCTTACCAAATTCCACCTACCAAAGGCGCTACACTCCCCGACAACGGTGCCAGAAAAGAGTCTTGATGACCCACAAGTATAGGGGATCTATCATAGTCCTTTCGAAAGTAAGAGTGTCGAACCCAATGAGGAGCAGAAGGAAATGATAAGCGGTCTTCAGCAAGGTATTCTCTGCAAGTAGTGAAATAAGTGGTAACAGATAGTTTTGTGATAGGATAAATTGTAACGAGCAACAAGTAACAAAAGTAAGTAAAGTGCAGCAAGGTGGCCCAATCCTTTTTGTAGCAAAGGACAAGCCGGAACAAACTTTTATAATAGGAAAAGCGCTCCTGAGGACACATGGGAATATCATCAAGCTAGTTTTCATCACGTTCATATGATTCGCGTTCGATACTTTGATAATTTGATATGTGGGTGGACCGGTGCTTGGGTGTTGTTCTTACTTTAACAAGCATCCCACTTATGATTAACCTCTATTGCAAGCATCCGCAACTACAACAAAAGTATTAAGGTAAACCTAACCATAGCATGAAACATATGGATCCAAATAAGCCCCTTATGAAGCAACGCATAAACTAGGGTTTAAGCTTATGTCACTCTAGCAACCCATCATCTACTTATTACTTCCCAATGCCTTCCTCTAGTCCCAAATAATGGTGAAGTGTTATGTAGTCGACGTTCACATAACACCACTAGAAGCTAGACAACATACATCTTATCAAAATATCAAACGAATACCAAATTCACATGACTACTCATAGCAAGACTTCTCCCTTGTCCTCAGGAATGAACGTAATTACTCACAAAGCATATTCATGTTCATAATCAGAGGGGTAATAATATGCATATAGGATCTGAACATATGATCTTCCACCAATTAAACCAACTAGCATCAACTACAAGGAGTAATCAACACTACTAGCAACCTACTACCACCAATCCCGGACTTGGAGACAAGAATTGGATACAAGAGATGAACTAGGGTTTGGAGATGAGATGGTGCTGGTGAAGATGTTGATGGAAATTGCCCTCTCCAGATGAGAGGAGCGTTGGTGATGACGATGGTGATGATTCCCCCCTCCGGGAGGGAAGTATCCCCGGCAGAACAGCTCTGCCGGAGCTCTAGATTGGATCCGCCAAGGTTCCGCCTCGTGGCGGCGGAGTCTCGTCCCGAGAAGTTCCTTTTTCTTTTTTTTCTCATCGAAAGACTTCATATAGGAGAACATGGACGTCGGAGAGCCACCAGGGGGCCCACGAGGTAGGGGGCACGCCCTAGGGGGGGGTGCCCCCACCCTCGTGAGAAGGGTGTGGGCCCCCTGGCCTTCATCTTTGGCGAGGATTTTTCTTTATTTATTTTAAGATGTTCCGTGGAGTTTCAGGACTTTTGGAGTTGCGCAGAATAGGTCTCTAATATTTGCTCCTTTTCCAGCCCAGAATTCCAGTTGTCGGCATTCTCCCTCTTCATGTAGACCTTGTAAAATAAGAGAGAATAGCCATAAGTATTGTTTCATAAAGTGAAATAACAGTCCATAATGCAATAAATATCAATATAAAAGCATGATGCAAAATGGACGTATCAGGCGGCAGTAGCCTAAAGCTGCTTTATCAGGATACAGTGCGAAAAATGGGTATCGATTCCTTGAGGATCAAACCCAGCAAAACCACCTTTAAAGGCGTCATCCCAGGTGTAGAGGCCCATTGCACAGGCTCAATCACACTGGAAGTGGTCTTCGGATCACCGGACAACTTCTGAAGCGAAGAGTTAATCTTCGACATCGTCCCGTTTCGCAGTGGCTATCTTGCACTGCTCGGACGGATAGCATTTGCAAAATTCAATGTAGTGCCGCATTACGCATACCTCAAGCTCAAGATGCCAGGACCTCGCGGGGTCATAACAGTAAATGGAAACACAGAACGCTCGCTCCGTATGGAAAAGCACACTGCGGCCCTTGCAGCAGAAGCACAAAGTAGCCTCTTCAGGCAGACCACTCATTTGGCGTCACAGCCCCCGGACAACTTCAAGCGAGTCCGGAACAAGCTGCAACAGGATCGCCTGGCACGATCAGAGCTCGCCTCGCAGTTCATCCCCCGTCCCAGTCCTAGTGAAGCGACGAAATCCGTGCCGTGCGTACATTGAAAATACCATGGACATAGGCGGGGGCACGATCAGGACATGCCCCACATTGTGGCTTGACCACACTAGGGGTTGTATACCTTTGACATTCCTTTTCTCTTTCAGGGCCTAACTCTCTGGAAGCCTTTTCCGGCAGTATGATTGCCGGACACATTTCGGAAGCAATAACCAAGGCGGCAAGAAGCTAAGATGAACACGGGAACCGTGAGGTGGTCTCAAGTAATAATTCATATACCCGCTTTTCACTATTTATGCATAGCTTGCCCTGGGATAGGACATTTCAAATTGTCCTACTTTATGCTTATTGCACTACTTGTACCAAGTACGCTTCCACGTATCATTTAAATAACATATCATTAATCTGTCATTGCATTATTTAAGTTTTTCTCTTTCTCTTATATGTCCACTTACGACAATCCGCACCCGCACGTTTGGGTACGATCAGTTCGCCAGGGGTTCTCGTTTACCCCACAATACGGCGCAGGAAGTCCGAAGACTTTCGACAGTGTGGCACCCCGAACTTATAGCATTATATGCATCAGCTCCGAATCATGTCTTTGGTCAAATGTTGGGTTGCCCGGCTCCTATGCTTTGGTTCCTTATGTTCCGCTATATCGGCTAAGGTAGCGGTGGGAGAACTACTGCGATTGTGTCCCGGTTCTTCCGGATGAGCACCTCAGTAGAGAAAGCCAAAAACTGACTGTCATGATAAGGCGAGAGACTGGTCGCTGTTTGAGAGGTCTCAAGTCCTTACAGACTTTTTCCGCTTTGGGCAAGGAGTCGGCCTTGTCCGTCTTAGGCATGTATAGCGCCCCAAATTCGGCCCTCTGAATACCAGGGGCTTCGCCAAAATTTAAAATCATAGACTTCTATGGCTAAGTGAGAGTGATAAAGCATTATAGTCCGATTGTATGCTTCGTTGCGCTGAACACCTCCCTTGAAGGACCCAAAATTGGGGTAAAGAGTGCTTAGGTTTATCCCGAACACCCCAGTACTAGTTACATGGGGGCAGAAGCCGATGACTGGCCAACTCTCAGATTTTATAAATGGCCGCACAGAAGGTAATATTTTAAATTAAGAAAGTGTCGCATGGCGCAAACGAACTCGTTTCATATTACAGGATCACATGAGCATGTTCATTCAAAAATTACATCCTTGGCACACTCATCTGCCACTAGGCGAGAACCCTTCAGGACACTTTCATAATAATTCTCGGGGCAGCGATGCTCCTTGCCCTCCGGCGGCCCCTCCTTTACCAGCTTCATGGCGTCCAGCTTCGCCCAGTGCACCTTCGCCTGGGCAAAAGCCCTGCGTGCACCCTCGATGCAGATGGACCGCTTGATGACTTCAAGCCATGGGCAGGCTTCCACAAGCCGCCTCACCAGACCGAAGTAGCTGCCAGACAGGGGCTCGCCAGGCCACATCCGGACTATAAGGCCCCTCATGGCCTGTTCGGTCGCCTTGTGAAGCTCGACCAACTGCTTCAGTTGGTCGCTCAAAGGCACGGGGTGTTCGGTCCCAGTATACTGAGATCAGAACAACTTCTCCGTTGAGCTCCCCTCCTCAGCCCGGTAAAACTCCGCGGCATCCAGTACACTGCGGGGAAGATCAGCAAACGCTCCTGGAGAGCTCCAAACTCGGGTAAGAAAAAGGAAAGTCTCCTTCACGTGCTTGCTTTGCATAATGAATGCCTTACCCGCTGCTATCTTCTTCGCCGCGTCGATCTCCTGCAGGGCCTTGTGGGCTTCGGCCTTGGCGCTCCGGACGCTTTCAAACGCCTGCGCAAGCTCGGACTCTCGCGTCTTAGAGTCAAGCTCCAAGGACTCATGCTTTTTGGCGAGAGCCTCGAGCTCTTGCTGCACCTCGCCTACTCGGGCTTCTTGCTTCTCCCATTCAATGCGTTCTTTGGCCGCTTTGTCTTCGGCCTCAGCCAACGCCTTCCTCAGGGTCGCCACCTCGGTCGTGGCCCCTGACAAATCCATGATGATCCTATTACTTTACAGCCGAATTTCTTTTTAACTATATAGACAGGGGTATTTCTTACCTTTGCTTTCTTCAAGCCGCCTCTTGGTAAGGCCGAGCTCGTCCTTGGACGGCTTCAGGTCCTGCTTCAGCGCAAATACCTCCGCAGTACACGCGGCAGCGGCCAGCAGTGAAGCCTGCACAAACACATAGACATACTCTAATTAGGCTCTTGAGTTATCATTTGATCCTCTATTCGGCTTTTCTTTGCGAATGCCGAACAGAGCATCAGGGGCTACTATCTATGCGGTAATATTTTCTTATATTTTGATTGCTTACCTCAAAGCCTGTTAGGAGGCTGGCGCAAGCTTCGGTCAGTCCATTTTTGACGGACTGAACCTTCTCGACCACCGCACTCATGATAGTGCGGTGCTCTTCATCGATGGAAGCGATGTGAAGCGCTTCCAGCAAGTTGTCCGGTGCCTCTGGTTAGACAGAGGACACCGGAACGGAATGTTGGCCCCCCTTAATGGGGGACCGCCTGCCGGAGTCTGGAACCATCGAAGGTTCCGGCGCAGTGTTCGGCTGAGGGCCGAACTCGGAGCCCGTAGGAGCCTCGCTCCCTTGGTACCCAGGGTCCAGGAAGTCGCCTCGAGGCGCCCCCAAGACCACTGCCCCTTGGCTCGGTGCCTTTTGAGACAACACCTCGGCGTTGTCCATACGTAGGGCGAGGGGTGGTAGCGGTCGGGAGAGAACTGCTCTTCATATCGGACGAGTCCAGAGAGCCGCTCAACGAGGGTACGTCGAGATAAGCTCGGGACGGACTGCATAATAATGTTCGACATGAGGAGAGGCAGTGTAATAAAACATACCACGAAGTGCTATGGTATCCGGACACTTACGACTTCACCAGGGGCTTGACCCTGGATAGCCACTCGTCGCCGCTGTCGGCGGCCGTCGTGGCACAGTCCGGAGGGAGGGTCCTTCCCTTCTTGGACCCTTCGGCCTCCTCGGATGGGTTGGCCTTCCTTTTCTTGTCTCCCCTGCCTGGGGGGGGGGATTTTCTCCTCCTCCTCCTCGTTTCCGTGGGAGGAGTGCACGTCAGAGTCATCGTCCGATGACTCCGATACAACCTTGCGCCGGAGACCCTTTCGGGCCCCCACGGCCTTCTTCTTGGTCTTCTTTTCCAGCACCTCGTAGGGTGTCGGGGTCAGCATCTTCGTTAGAAGGGCGTCTGTAGGATCTTCAGGCAACGGGGCTGGGCTATCGAGCTGCTCCGCCATCTCTATCCAGTCCTGTTAATGACATGGAAGTTTAGATCCTGCACACAACTAAACCGGGGCAAATAGATACCCTGAGAGATATAAAAAGCCTACCGGATTGGCGTGGCGTTTTGTGCTGAGTCTGCGGTCCTCGTTGAGGGGGGGGGGAATCTCGGCGCTCTTGAACAACACCCTCCAGACGTCCTCGTGCATCGTGTCATAGAGCTCTTGCAGCGTCTGGTGCTTGGCCGAGTCGAACTCCCACAAAACAAATACCCGTCCTTGACACGGAAGGATACGGCGGAAGAGCATAACCTGGACCACGTTGACAAGCTTGATTTTCTTGTTCGTCATGTTCTGGATGCAGGTTTGGAGTCCGGTCAGCTCTACCGAAGAACCCCAGGACAGGCCCTTCTCTTTCCAGGAGGTAAGCCGCGTGGGGATTCCGGATCGAAATTCGGGGGCCGCCACCCAGTTGGAGTTGCGCGGCTCGGTGATGTAGAACCACCCCGATTGCCACCCCTTTATGGTATCCACATAGGTGCCCTCGAGCCAGGTGACATTAGGCATCTTGCCCACCATGGCGCCTCCGCACTCTGCTTGCTGGCCACCCACTACCTTCAGTTTGACATTGAAGGTTTTCAGCCATAGGCCGAAGTGGGGTCTGATGCGGAGGAAGGCCTCACACACGACGATAAACGCCGAGATGTTGAGGATGAAATTGGGGCCCAGATCATGAAAATCCAGCCCATAGTAGAACATGAGGCCGTGGATAAATAGGTGGAGGGGAAATCCCAGACCGCGGACAAAATGGGTAAGGAAAACTACCCTCTCATGGGGTTCGGGCATTGGGATGATCTACCCCGCATTCAGCAGCCAGTGCGCGATATCCATGGCCAGATATCCGGCTTCCTGTAACTTTTTGATGTTCTCCTCCGTACCATCCACTTGCCTCCTGCTCCAGACATGCTTGGAGTGGTTTGAGAAGAAGAACGCGAGCTTGGGCGCAAGAGCTCGAGTGTGTGGGAATGGGTAAGCGAGAAGGAAGAAGGCGTGGGTGAAAAAAGTAAATCTGTGTCCCTTTATAAGGGCGGAAGAGGCGATGTGTCTCCCCACTTTCATGGTAAAACCTCTTATTCCCCAGGCGCCGTAATTGATGGCGCGGTTGGGTTACCCACATCCATATTGATGAGAATCCCGTGATAAGGGGAACACGATCTCTGCTTTGACAATACGTGTCAAGAAAACCGCCTCGCGATATGTGCGAAGCTGGTTGAGAAAAGCGGTTCGAATAATAACCGGGCCATGGCGTGATGTCATGCTGTCAAAACGTGTCAACAAAATTAGATTTGGGGGAATATTATTCTCTCTACGGTGGTATGTGGAACTTATTTTGTAGGGTCGGACACTATCCTTGTATTCAAACTCTTCAATGGTGTATTTGGAGAAGGAACCCGCCTTGCAATGTCGAAGACAACACTGCGCGCCGGACTCATCGTCATTGAAGCCTGGTTCAGGGGGCTGCTGAGGGAGTCCAGGATTAGGGTGTCTCCGGACTGTCGAACTATATCCTTTGGTCAGACTGTTGGACTATGAAGATACAAGATTGAAGACTTCGTCCCGTGTTTGGATGGGTCTCTACTTGGCGTGGAAGGCAAGCTAGGCAATACGGATATGTATATCTCCTCCTTTGTAACCGACCTTGTGTAACCCTAGCCCCTTCCGGTGTCTATATAAACCGGAGGGTTTTAGTCCGTAGGACAACAGACAATCATACCATAGGCTAGCTTCTAGGGTTTAGCCTCTTTGATCTCGTGGTAGATCAACTCTTGTAACACTCATATTATCAAGAACAATCCAGCATGACGTAGGGTATTACCTCCATCAAGAGGGCCCGAACCTGGGTAAACATCGTGTCCCTTGCCTCCTGTTACCATCCGCCTTAGACGCACAGTTCGGGACCCCCTACCCGAGATCCGCCGGTTTTGATACCGACACCCATATACCCTGAAAACATCCACGAGCACCACGAAACCCTATTTCCACCACCGCAACCTTCTGTACCCGTGAGATCCCATCTTGGGGCCTTTTCCGGTGCTCCGCCGGAGGGGGAATCAATCATGGAGGGCTTCTACATCAACACCATAGCCTCTCCGATGATGTGTGAGTAGTTTACCACGGACCTTCGGGTCCATAGTTATTAGCTAGATGGCTTCTTCTCTCTCTTTGGATCTCAATACAAAGTTATCCTTGACTCTCTTGGATATCTATTCGATGTAATTCTTTTTGCGGTGTGTTTGTCGAGATCCGATGAATTGTGGGTTTATGATTGAGGGTGTCCTGGATTAGGGGGTGTCCGGATGGCCGGACTATACCTTCAGCCGGACTCCTGGACTATGAAGATACAAGATTGAAGACTTCGTCCCGTGTCCGGAAGGGACTTTCCTTGGCGTGGAAGGCAAGCTTGGCGATACGGATATGTAGATCTCCTACCATTGTAACTGACTCTATGTAACCCTAACCCTATCCAGTGTCTATATAAACCGGAGGGTTTTAGTCCGTAGGACATCATATTCATACACAATCATACCATAGGCTAGCTTCTAGTGTTTAGCCTCTCTGATCTCGTGGTAGATCTACTCTTGTACTACCCATATCATCAATATTAATCAAGCAGGACGTAGGGTTTTACCTCCATCGAGAGGGCCCGAACCTGGGTAAAACTTCGTGTCCCTTGTCTCCTGTTACCATCCGGCCTAGACGCACAGTTCGAGACCCCCTACCCGAGATCCGCCGGTTTCGACACCGACATTGGTGCTTTCACTGAGAGTTCCTCTGTGCCGTCACCATCAGGAAGGATGCATCGCCCCGTCTTTAAAGACGGCACCGTTGCTAAGGGAGCTTTGGCTGTCGGCCAAACTCTCCGGCTAGGTGGTTTTCTTATGACCGCCTGTTCGGCTTCTACGCCGACGATGACCTCTCGAGCCATCGAAAACAATCTTCGTGTCAGCTCGGAACTCACCGAGCAGTTAGATCTAATGGAGATCTCCTCCATAAACGAGCTCTTGGATCGCATCGCCGCCCTGGGAGTCGCTACGGATTACGACCAGATTGGGCCCAAGCCTGATCTGAGAGAGATTGACACTCCCCAAGTCACCCATCACGTTGCCGTGGTAGAGGGACAGTGCGACGACCCCTCATCTATCTTAAGGACTAGCTACGTCTGGATTCCCGATCCCTCCAAGCCGGATACCCGCGGAGGGGAGGATATCACTCAAGACCTGAACTTAGAGTCAGGCGACGGACTGGATTCATTGGACAACATCCAGGAATCCAAATTTTCGAGTTCGGAAATTCCTCGGCCTCTAAGCCTCAGATGGGGTGAGGCTTCGGATTTAATTCCACCCACCCACCCGAACATTAGCGATCTATCCCAATTAAGCAAGAGCCCAAAGAAACAGTACATCATTACTGGGCCAGATTCCTCCTGGTTATGAATAGGATAAAGGACTGCCGCGAGGAAGATGCGATTTCATTATTCTGCAATAATTGCACAGACAAGGGAATCCTCAACGCCATAAGTCGCCATGATATCACATGCTTCGCTGACTTGGCGTCCATAGTACGAAAGTACTATGCGATGGAAAGCGCCTGGAAAACCGAAATAAAATTTTGGGACAATCCGGCCCTGAATGCAAACCCAGTCCGAAATAAAAGGGTGCATCATCGCCAGACACCCGGGTCAAACACCAAAAAGCAAAAACCCTCTACAGGGCATGGAACCGTATTGGAAGGATGGCTTAATGGACCCTGTAAAATTCACAGTACAGAGAACGCCACACCAACTCACAGCCTTAGAGCATGTTGGATACTCCGGCAGGTGGCTAAAATTAGCGAAGATCTCCTAATTCTGGAGGCCACAGAAAGCTACCCCAGAGACACCAATATGGTATTAACAGTCTTCGAGACTTTTGCATCAAATAACATGCGAAAAAGGACACTCCGCAGCCTTGCCGAAATCTACCAAGTGGCAACAATAAACCCATGGAGTGACACAGCTATTACCTTTAACGCTAGTGATGAACCTAAATTCCGAACAGCCCGAGTACCAGCTGCATTGGTCCTCAGTCCAATAGTGGACGGCTTTCGTCTTACCAAGGTACTCATGGACGATGGCAGCGGATTGAACCTCATTTACGAGGAAACCCTTCAAAAAATGGAAATAGACTGGAACTGCATTGAGCGAAGCAGCACAACCTTTAGAGGAATAATCCCCAGTCGGGAAGCACGTTGTACAGGAAAAATCACACTAGATGTGGTGTTCGGCACGCTGGATAATTACAGGTCCGAAGAGGTCATGTTCCATGTGGCTCCGTTCAGCAGCGGTTATCATGCTCTACTAGGGCGGGAAGCGTTTACAATCTTCCAAGCAATACCCCATTACGGGTACATGAAGCTCAAGATGCCCGGGCCCAACGGGATCATCCCTCTCGCTAGTGATCCGGACATAGCAGTCCGTGCCAAAACAAGACAGCCGCACTGGCCCTTGAGGCACTATCCGAAGCCCTAGCGGCTGAGGAACTGACCGCACTGTGCTCCACGGTGAATAGAGACGACGTGGTACTCGACAAAAGATCCAAGTCCACCTCCTTTAAACCGGTGGACGAAATAGTCAAATTCCAGGTCCATCCAACGGACCCCAATAAAACAGCTTCCATCGGGGCACATTTAAACCCTGATGTAGATGCCGCACTGCGAGAGTTCCTACGAGAGAACTGGGACATTTTCGCCTGGCACCCTTCAGACATGCCAGGAATCCCACGCAGGCTGGCCGAGCACAGCTTAAATATCCTAAAAGAATTCAAACCTGTCAAGCAAGCTCTTCGGCATTTTTTCGAACCTAAGAGACAGGCCATGGAAGAGGAGCTAGCAAAGCTATTGGAGGCCGGATTCATCAGAGATATAAAACATCCGGACTGGCTAGAAAACCTGGTGATGGTACCAAAGAAGGACAAATCCTGGCGCCTGTGCGTTGATTTTAAAGACCTTAACAAGGCTTGCCCAAAGGATCCCTTCCCCCTCCCACGCATCGATCAAATTATCGACGCTACCGCAGGACACGACTCGTTGTGTTTCCTCGACGCATATTCTGGCTACCATCAAATCAAGATGGCAGAATCAGACCAAGCCGCAACGACATTTATCACACCATACAGCCCATTCTACTTCAACACAATGCCCTTCGGGCTCAAAAACGCCAGCGCAACATATCAGCGCATGATTCAGACATGTCTGGCAAACCAGATCGGCAAAACAATGGAGGCATATGTAGATGATGTGGTCGTCAAAACAAGACATGTCGAATCTGTAGTAGACGACTTGAGGCTCACATTCGATAACCTCCGAACATACGACATCAAGCTCAACCCGGAAAAATGCGTTTTTGGCATCCCAGCCAGAAAGCTCTTGGGCTTCATTGTATCCGGTAGAATTGAAGCAAATCCAGCCAAGATCCGAGCTCTGTCACAATTGGATATCCCAAAGAACCTCAAACAAATACAAAAATTAACCGGATGCGTGGCGGCTCTAAGCCGCTTTATCTCCCGCTTGGGAGAAAAGGCCCTACCCCTTTACCGTCTCCTTCGGTGCACCGAACACTTTGAATGGACGGATGCAGCCATGGCCGGACTCGACGAAATAAAAGCCATACTGGCAACAAACCCAGTCCTGGCCGCGCCAAACATTGGCAAACCAATGCTATTATACATTGCAGCAACACATCAGGTTGTAAGCACAGTGCTCGTCGTCGAACGAGAAACGGACGGACACAAATTCCCCCTTCAAAAGCCGGTCTATTATGTGTCCACTGTCCTCACTCCCTGCAAATCACGGTACCCGCATTATCAAAAGATTGCGTACGCGGTATTCATGGCATCCCGGAAGCTACGACACTACTTTCAAGAGTGTTCAATAACAGTAGCCTCGGAAGTACCACTTAACGATATTATAAACAACCGTGATGCAACAGGCCGGATTGCAAAATGGGCCATTGAGCTCCTCCCGTTCGACATAACTTATAAGCCACGGCGAGCCATCAAGTCGCAAGTCTAGGCCGACTTCGTCGCAGAATGGACGGAGGCCGAACTCCCTAAAGAGTACGGTACATATTCAAATTGGATCATGCATGTAGACGGCTCCAAGATGTTGGCCGGACTGGGGGCTGGCGTCGTTTTGACGTCCCCCACAGGAGACACAGTTCAATACATACTCTAGATTATGTACACGAACTCCAACAATGCAGCCGAATATGAGGCCCTTCTACATGGTCTCCGGATGGCAGTATCCATGGGCATTCAACGCCTAGAGGTGCGTGGGGACTCGAACCTCGCAATATCCCAAATAAATGGAGACTTCGATGCCAAGGATCCAATAATGGCAGCTTACCGCAACGCTGTCCTAAAAATGTCAGCTCGGTTCGAAGGGCTTGAATTCCACCATGTAGCCCGGGAAAATAATTAGGCGGCAGATGTCCTGGCACGCATCGGCGCAAAACACGATGTAGTCCCCTCAACATCTTCTTGGAAAGGCTGTTCAAGCCATCCGTAGTATGGGAAGGGGAGCCGAACAATAACAGCCCGGACCCAACCGCACTGCCCGACACCGAACATTCCGACACAATCGGAGGGTCCGCCAACAAAAGAACACCTTCAGCCCATGTAACAATGGCCGTTATCGCCCCGTGGACGAAACCATTCCTCGCCTACCTCACTAGGCAGGAACTCCCCGAGGACCAAAATGAGGCACGTTGCATAGTGCGGCGATCCAAAGCCTACAAAGTCCATGAGGGAGAGCTTTATAAGAAAAGCACTACCGGAGTCCTTCAAAGGTGCATCTCCGAAGAGGAAGGGCGGAACCTCCTGGCTGAAATTCATGCCGGACTCGGCGGTCATCACGCGGCAGCTCGGTCCCTTGTAAGCAAGGCCTTTCGTACATGATTTTATTGGCCGACGGCCCGGGCAGATGCCCAGGACTTAGTCCAACGATGCACCGGTTGCCAGCTCTTTGCAAACCAAAGCCATATGCCACCCACCGCCCTCCAAACTATCCCCATCACTTGGCCCTTCGCGGTCTGGGGGCTTGACATGGTTGGACCCCTTAAAGGCGGAACCCACAAGCAAAAATACTTACTGTTCATGGTGGATAAGTTCACCAAATGGATAAAGGCCAAGCCTGTTAAGAGGCCGAATCCGGACCGGTGATAGACTTTATATCCGGGGTTATACACCGTTACGGCGTCCCTCACAGCATCATCACGGATAACGACACGAACTTTACGGCCGACGAGGTAAAACTCTGGTGCAAAAACATGGGCATCAAGCTCGATTATGCTTCCGTCTATCACCCACAAACTAACGGCCAGGTCGAATGTGCAAATGGTCTCATCATGAGTGGCATCAAACCCAGATTAGTGCGGTCCCTCCAGGAATCTAACACGCACTGGGTAGAGGAGCTCAACTCCGTACTCTGGGGGCTGCGGACCACGCCGAATCACACCACCGGATACACACCATTCTTTATGGTGTACGGCGCAGAGGCAGTTTTACCTTGCGACATAATTCATGACTCACCTCGAGTGCGCATGTACGAAGAAAGAGAAGCCGAGCTCGATCAGCAGGACAGCTTGGACGCATTGGAGGAGGAGCGTGATGTGGCAAAAGCCCGTTCCGCATTCTATCAACAGTAGGCTCGAAGATACCAAAGCAGAGAAGTACGGGCCAAAAATTACAACGTTGGCGAATTAGTTCTACGACTACCGGACAAGAAAAAGGACAAACTCAAACCCAAGTGGGAAGGTCCCTTCATAATTGACCAAGTCCTGACTGGTGGAGCGTACCGCCTGCGAGATGCATCGGATAACCGACTTGAGCCGAACCCATGGAACGCAGCCCGTCTCCGAAGATTCTATGCCTAGCGCCGGACTCTGTGTTCGTCTCCTTCCTCTGTCCATTTTTTATATACTTTGTGTCTTACATTCCTCTTCTTCTCTCTCTCTCTTATAGCCTTCAAAGGCTCATAAAGTGACGCGCTATCCGCGCTCATTAAACCTGGGGGCTTTTTTAAACAGAAGCTTATTTATACGGGCTTCATGCCCAACACATGTGTCACACTTCAGCATGTACCTTTTATTCACCATTATATGCATCGATATGACTTAAGTTTTGGCCAAGCTGGGTTGCCTGGCTCCTGTGCTTACCCCTACGTTCTCGATTGTTCGGCTAGGTGGTAAAGGGAGCACCTCTACGATTGTTACTGCCGGGTCAGCCGGACGTGTACCTCAGACTGGGTGAAGCTGAAAGCTAGCGTTCTTAAGGGAATATTCAGTCGGTGAACTAAAGATGATCTTATTTTATTTTATTTATCTATACGCCCCCAGATGTTTTTCCTGCGTTTCTTTTCGCAGCATGGACATGCACTTTAGGGCATGCCTCCCAGGGAAAGGAACCCCTAACGGAACTATTCTCCCTGGAAGATGTTTCTTACTAACCATGTAATATAACATAACTAGTCGGGCACTTGTCTGTTCACGCACTAATGACCCCTACGCCTGGTCTCCATGCATTCCCCGGTTCCTATATAACCGCATGAGAATTCGGACACACTCCGGACCGTCAGGTCCCGAGGCTGAAGCGAAAAGGTCGGCCATGAAAAATGATCTACAATCCGGCTAGAAGGCATTATAAATGTCAATTAAATTACATAGTCATTTTGACTGATTGTATTCATCTTCAATACCATCTAATAGGCTGTCTAATTTATAGTCCTGCTGGGAATACTTTGCGGCCAACTCTACTTGGCCGTATACTAAGCTTACAAGGATCTCCTTCCCATCGGGCCCTACAGGACCGACCTCGGCCATGTGGTTGGGGTCAGCCTTTGTGTACCGCATCTTCACCATGGCCCAGGCCTCCCTAGCGCCTTGACGGCAGGCCGATATCTTCCACAGTCGGAAGCGCCGCCGTGCTCCCTTTAGCTTCTCCGCAAGCTCTCCAAGACCTTCGGGCATGGAGAGGGATGGCCACAGGGCCTGGGCGATGTCTTGCATTGCCTGCCGAACTTGATCGAGCAGTTGCGAGAGCTCAGGAAGAAGGTCACCCGTAGAACTGGCATCTCCTCTGCAGGACGACCTGTTAGCACACCTACAGACATTGCTCTGTTAGTCGACTTCCCTGCCGAACTTTCTTTCAAAGGTTCGTTCAAGCACTTACTAAATATGTCGCGCTGAAGCCGTTGATTCTCCTTAACGGAGTCTGACAGCTGGGCACGAACATCTTTCAGCTCGACGCCTAGCTTGGTGTTGGCATCTTGGAGATCGTTCTTCTCCCGCCTCACCTTGGTCAGCACCTTCTCACCAGGCTTTAGCTAGCGTAGGAGGTGTTGGCTTTCCAGATTCAATCCGGTGCCATCTGCAATTTCATTTGTCAGATTCGCACCCATGTCGTGCTTCGCAAAATACTTATCTTTCGAAGTATATATTACCAGAGGGGGTCTCCTTGGGCTCCCCTGTCACGGCTAGTGCGGCCTCAAGTTGGGCTTTGCACTCTTCCAGCTCCTTGGACAGTAGGGAATTCTTTTCTGTAAGAACCTGCATAACAAATGATACTTAAATCAGTTATTCTAACTGTTTCAAGTCTCGCGGGCTACTGGTATATATATAATTACCAAAATTTTCTTACCCGTATGTCTTTTACATATTGCTCCGTGGCTCTGGCTAGACCATTTTGAGCGGCACGGAGGTACGCATCTCCCGACTTGAAGGCATCTAACGCCTCTTGGGAGACACACGCGTCGCGAAGAATTGTCCGGCGACGCCTGTGGTTCATGGCACTCTCCACTTCAGAGTTGGTGGCAAACAACCTGTCCACATCCTCCATTGGAGGAGCGTCCGATGCGCGCCTTGTGTTCGGCTCCGCTTCTGGGCCAGGCTTTGGAGCCTGGCTGGTGGAGGCGCGATTGGCAGTTTCTCCGAATATAGTTCGACGAGGTCTCTTTGTCCTGAAGAGGGCACAGGTGTTAATATGCCTCGAAGGTATAACACCTGGGATAAGGGGGCGCGCCATACCTTTGCGCTGGCGCCTCGGTCCAAACTGCACCTCTTTTCTGCCCACGGGCCCTGCGGCCCCTCGTTGGCTTGTCGCCGCAGGTTCGGCCTCCCGTTTCTGGGAGGCCGGGATTAGCCCTGGATAATCAGCCGTAATGGCCACCAAGGCGTTGTCCTTGCTCAATTGATGGAACACTCCATCAATCAGCTCCATCGAAAGGTCCGGATCCTCTTGAGAGTCCGGGTCGAGGGACCGTCCTGGGTCCTCGGGTTGTGGAGGAGGGCTGTTTATTTCTTTAACAGCCTGGCGTAGTTCCTGCGTTGAAATCATTGGACTGAATATTTAACAATGGGGATATAAAACGGATGGGCAAGATGCGACCACTTACCCAGCTTGGAGGATTGTACATAGAAAATCCACCCTTTGGGTCGACGTGGAGAAAATCCTCCTCTTCTCCCTTGTACAAAGCGGACAAGGTCTTTATTAGAGCCGCAGCCGAATCTGGCCCCTTACGGCCGTAGCGGGTGGTGTCGTCCTCCCCGTTGAAGTCCCACATGGGGTGGCCTCTATACTGTAGCGGCTGCACCCCTCGCATGATGCATGCGGCCATGACCCCGATCATGGTCAGTCTGGAATGAGCTAACAATCTTATCCGGCCCATTAGGTAAAAAACGTCCTTGTCGCTTTCCCTCTGAGGGCTCCGTGGATGCCAACTTAGGCGCTTCTTCAGTGGGGCGTTGTCAAACTCAGGGAGGCCGATCCGGACAGGATCCGGCAGCGGGACGTCCTCTATGTAAAACCATTTTGAAGGCTAGTCCTCGGACGCCTTCTTTGGGGTTCCGGATAGGTATCCGGTCCCGGCGATGCGCCACACTTCGGCTCCGCCCACTTGATACATTGACCCCTTCCGAGAACGGGGCACAAGGCAGAATAGCTGTTTCCACAGCCCGAAATGAGCCTCAACACCCAAAAACAGCTCGTAGAGGGCTACGAAGCCCGCGATATGCAATACGGGGGCGGGCGTAAGATTGTGTAGCTGGAGGCCATAGTACTCCAGTAGCCCCCAGAGAAACGGATGGATTGGAAATCCGAGCCCTCTTATTAGATAAGGGACAAGGCATACCCGCTCTCCTTTGGAGGGATTGGGGGCACTCTCCGCTTGCTCTCCACCATTATAAACGGCAAGACCGGCTCGAACTGGGACCATATAGGCCGGGGGAGAAACCCCTTGGTCTGGAGCGTCACTAGCTCGCTATGCGGGATGGAGCATCTTTCCCAATATCCAGGCTTAGGGAGGAGTTGCGGTGGCTGGCCATGGTGGAATGGACCTTTGTCGGATGTGCTCTGATGAACACTCGCGAAAGGGAGAAGGTGTGGTTTGGATCTAAATCCTCGTACCCTTAAATGGGCGGCTCATTTACGCGGCCAGGGGTGTGGATGTAAAAACACTCAGACTTTTCATATTCGTTTGACACGTGGGAGACAACCATTATTGGGCATAGAAGCCAAGGAGCGCAACATTTACAAGAAACTGGACTTTATTCAACAGGTACATGGAATTTGGAGGAGAACCCGCCTTGCAATGCCGAAGACAATCTGCGCGCCGGACTCATCGTCATTGAAGCCTGGTTCGGGGGCTACTGAGGGAGTCCTGGATTAGGGGGTGTCCGGATGGCCGGACTATACCTTTAGCCGGACTCCTGGACTATGAAGATACAAGATTGAAGACTTCGTCCCGTGTCTGGAAGGGACTTTCCTTGGCGTGGAAGGCAAGCTTGGCGATACGGATATGTAGATCTCCTACCATTGTAACCGACTCTATGTAACCCTAACCCTATCCGGTGTCTATATAAACCAGAGGGTTTTAGTCCATAGGACATCATATTCATACACAATCATACCATAGGCTAGCTTCTAGGGTTTAGCCTCTCTGATCTCGTGGTAGATCTACTCTTGTACTACCCATATCATCAATATTAATCAAGCAGGACGTGGGGTTTTACCTCCATCGAGAGGGCCCGAACCTGGGTAAAACTTCGTGTCCCTTGTCTCCTGTTACCATCCGGCCTAGACGCACAGTTCGGGACCCCCTACCCGAGATCCGCCGGTTTTGACACCGACAATGATCAAGATTATCTATGAACAATATTTGATTATTCTCTGAAATCTTTTATGCATGATTTAAATATATTTGCAAGTCTCTTCGAATTATCAGTTTGGTTTGGCCTACTAGATTGATCTTTCTTGCAATGGGAGAAGTGCTTAGCTTTGGGTTCAATCTTGCGGTGTCATTTCCCAGTGACAGCAGGGGCAGCAAGGCATGTATTGTATTGTTGCCATCGAGGATAAAAAGATGGGGTTTATATCTTATTGCTTGAGTTTATCCCTCGACATCATGTCATCTTTCCTAATGCGTTACTATGTTCTTATGAACTTAATACTCTAGATGCATGCTGGATAGCGGTCGATGTGTGGAGTAATAGTATTAGATGCAGAACCGTTTCGGTCTACTTGTCGCGGACGTGATGCCTATATACATGATCATGCCTAGATATTCTCATAATTATGCGCTTTTCTATCAATTACTCGACAATAATTTGTTCACCCACCGTAGAATTTGCTATCTTGAGAGAAGCCACTAGTGAAACCTATGGCCCCCGGGTCTATCTTCCATCATATTATTTTCCTATCAACTTGCTATTTCTATTTTGCAATCTTTATTTTCCAATCTATACAACAAAAATACCAAAAATATTTATCTTATTATTTTTATCAGATCTCACTTTCGTAAGTGACCGTGAAGGGATTGACAACCCCTTTATCGTGTTGGTTGCGTGGTTCTTGTTTGTTTGTGCAGGTACGAGGGACTTGCGTGTAGTCTCCTACTGGATTGATACCTTGGTTCTCAAAAACTGAGGGAAATACTTACGCTACTGTGTTGCATCACCCTTTCCTCTTCAAGGGAAAACCAATGCAACCTCAAGAGGTAGCACCTGACCATATCGATGAGGCCACGCAGAGAGAAGAAGGGTCGGCGGCGAGGAGGCCGTGTAGCAAGAAGAAGGTTCGACGACGAGGAGGCGGTGCTGCAAGAAGAAGGGTCGCCGGTTAGGAGGCGCGCTGTAAGAAGAAGGGTAGCCGGCAAGGAGGCGGCGCTGCAAGAAGAAGGGTCGCCGGTGAGGAGGCTGAGCTGCCAGTAAGAATTAGTGAAGGTTTGAACTTGGAAAGCAAGGAGGAACAGTGGAAATGTGGCCTTTGGTAGGAGGGAGGGGCAGGGAGATAGATATTTCCGTGATGGCCTAAAATTTTCGCTCGGTGCCACGAGAAACTGGCGCGCAAGTGTGGTTCAAGCGGGGGCGGTGGACTGTAGACGACGAAGCTTCCTGCATAACCCAGACAAGACGGTGCGCCAAGATATTTTATATTGCATCCCACACAATTCTTTCTAGTAAACTGTTTGTGGTATACCTGATTTTTTCATTATGTTTTGAAAGACAAAATGGTGTTACAGCGGGAAAGGATGGTGTTTGAATTGCTAGAACATTTACATACAGTGAACATGCAACTAGTACATGAGTGTCGTGTTTAAATTTGGAATTATTCTGGGTTTGTTTGGCATTTTTATGCATTAATTGAGTTTCTGGGCATTTAATGTGCATAATTCAAATTTGAACTACAAGCACATGCTCCAATGCACTAAAGTTTGCTGAAAAATCACATGTGTGTCTTTGGGTGAATTTATAGGTCCCATGCAAGAAATGGGAATAAAATTGAAACATCTGGGTATCATAGCTCGGCCGGAATGATTGAGAAACTTGGTTTTTTAATTCCTATAAATTCAAAACACGGCTGAAAATCATGAAACTTGGCATGGTGTCATGACATGGCACCAACATGTTGTAGTAATTTTTTGGCCGAATTGGGACAAGCTTTGGTGTAAGCTTCTTACAAACCAGAGCTTCCCTCAAGAAGGCTCTTGGTTCCGAGAGAGAACATGTCACCTCTGTGTGCGAAACGACATACGTACACTGCCTTCTCCCTCCTTAATTTTTGTACACTGGCAGATTAGACCAAATAGAAGTATATTGCAAAATTTTGGAATTATTCCGTGCTCGTTTGGCCTTTTTATACATTAATTGAGTTTTTGGGCATTTAATGTGCATACTTCAAATTTAAACTACAAGCACATGCTCTAGTTCACCAAAGTTGTTTGAAAAATCAAATGTGTGTCCTTGGGTGAATTTCTAGGTCCCATGCAAGAGATGGGAGTGAAATTGAAACATATGGGCATCGTGGCTCAGCCGAAAAGATTGAGAAACTTGGTTTTTTAATTCCTGTAAATCCAAAACAGGCCTGAAAATCATGAAACTTGGCATGGTGTCTTGACATGGCACCAACATGCTGCGGTAATTTTTTTGGCCGAATTGGGACAAGCTTTGGTGTAAGCTTCTTGCAAACCGGAGCTTCCCTCAAGAAGGCTCGTGGTTCCGAGAGGGAACGTGTCACCTCCGTGTGCGAAACAACATGCATACACTGCCTTCTCCCGCCTTAATTTTTTTACACAGTCAGATTAGACCAAATAGAAGTACCGTGCTAAATTTGGGAATTATTCCGTGTTCATTTGGCATTTTTATACATTAATTGAGTTTCTGCGCATTTAATGTGCATAATTCGAATTTGAACTACGAGCACATGCTCTAGTGCACCAAAGTGGTTTGAAAAATCACATGTGTGTCCTTGGGTGAATTTCTAGGTCCCATGCAAGAGATGGGAGTGAAATTCAAACATCTTGGCGTCGTGGCTCGCCGGAATGATTGAGAAACTTGGTTTTTCATTCCTGTAAATCCAAAACACGCCTGAAAATCATGAAACTTGGCATGGTGTCATGACATGGCACCAACATGCTGCGGTAATTTTTTTTGGCCAAATTGGGACAATCTTTGGTGTAAGCTTCTTGCAAACCGGAGCTTCCCTCAAGAAGGCTCGTGGTTCCGAGAGGGAACATGTCACCTCCGTGTGCGAAATGACATACGTACACTACCTTCTCCCACCTTAATTTTTTTACACTGGCAAATTAGACCAAATAGAAGTACCGTGCTAAATTTTGGAATTATTCCGGGTTCGTTTGGCCTTTTTATACACTAATTGAGTTTCTGCGCATTTAATGTGCATAATTCAAATTTGAACTACAAGCACAGGCTCCAGTGCACCAAAGTTGTTTGAAAAATCACATGTGTGTCCCTGGGTGAATTTCTTGGTCCCATGCAAGAGATGGGAGTGAAATTCAAACATCTGGACATCGTGGCTCGGTCGGAAAGATTGAGAAACTTGTTTTTTTAAATCTTGTAAATCCAAAACACGCCTGAAAATCATGAAACTTAGCATGGTGTCATGACATGGCACCAACATGCTGGGATAATTTTTTTGGCCGAATTGGGACAAGCTTTGGTGTAAGCTTATTGCAAACCGGAGCTTCCCTCAAGAAGGCTCGTGGTTCCGAGAGGGAACGTGTCACCTCCGTGTGCGAAACAACATACGTACACTGCCTTCTCCCGCATTAATTTTTTTACACAGGTAGATTAGACCGAATAGAAGTACTGTGCTAAATTTTGGAATTATTCCGGGTTTGCTTGGCCTTTTCTATACATTAATTGAGTTTTTGCGCATTTAATGTGCATAATTCAAATTTGAACTACAAGCACTTGCTCCAGTGCACCAAAGTTGTTTGAAAGATCACATGTGTGTCCTTGGGTGAATTTTAGGTCCCATGCAAGAGATGGGAGTGAAATTCAAATGTCTGGGCGTCGTGGCTCGGCCGAAAAGATTGAGAAAGTTGGTTTTTTAATTCCTGTAAATCCAAAACACGCCTGAAAATCATGAAACTTGGCATGGTGTCATGACATGGCACCAACATGCTGTGGTAATTTTTCTGTCCGATTTGTGAAGGTGCACACATTAACAATCAACAAAGTCATTTTGGAACAAGTGCTGTCACGTAACAAATCGGAAGCACAAGTATTATTGAAACCGTGGGCGTTCTACTTACCAATTACGTGCGGCCACGTGTCCCCTTTTTTTATTGGCTAGGAGGTGCCGTGAGGGGTAGCGTTTTGAGTACGGGAGGCGTGCGATCAGACCCCTGCGCGTGCTCATCGGGAGGAGAGCCCTTTGACCGCTACTAGCCGTGCACCTCCCTCCCAACGTCTCCATTAATGGCGCCCGAGCACCTGTTCTACGGTGTGGCTATATGTCTCACCGGACTGAGATTTAAGAGAGAAAATGAAAATCGGAAAAGAAAGTTTTGCACCGATCTTGATGTAAGATCCGACGGACCTATATAGCATCGATTGCGACTTATAGCAATCATGATGAATATAATGAAGATGATAGTGGATAATAATTGTCTTACATATTTAGAAACATAATTAAAAAAGCCACATGCAGCAATGCCCAAAATACACAAGGGTAAAAGAAGAAGGAGGACAACGATCTGGCTCGCTGATCTCTACTTTCTTGATGCGTTGCTGCAAGCCACGGGAACTAGTCTCCGCGGCAAGTGGCAACGAGCCCTTTCTTGTCCTCTAGGTGCTGCTTGAGAACATCCATGGATTCCTCCACCAGCCTTCTGCACTAGATGCGCAACATGACATTCTCGTCCATAAGTTTCTCAACGATTACGCCGATCCTCTTCAACAAGGCAGTGGTCTACTCCTGCTACTCCGTACTTCTGAGGATATTCGCCCTCAGCAGGTCGCGCTCGGCCCAAAGCTTCGCATTGCTCTCATTTAATTGTCGGATGATGTCAGTAGACTGTTCAAACAAGGCTTTCAGGTCATCCTGCAACCTCACGCACCTGGAGATCTGATCCATCTGCCTAAGGACGAGGGCACGCATGCGCCTGTAAGAGTTCTCTCCTTCCCGCGAGACATTTTCCCAGGCCACCGCGGCACGGGAGGACATCTCTGCTGCATTCGCGGCGCGGCGGGACATCTCTTCTGCTTCCGTGGCGTGGCCGGACTAGTCTGCTGTATTGACGGTGCGGCGGGACCTCCGTGCTGCTTCGGTGGCACGGCGGGACCTCTCTGCTGCTACGGCCATGCGGCGGGACATGTTGGCTGCTTTCGCGGTGGGGCGGGACATATCTCGTGCTTCCGCTTCCAGGCTCACCTCTCCCTGGTGGCAATCTCTTGATGCAGAAGTCACGCTGGCCATGGCGGATGCAAGGGAACGATGATGAATGACTTGTTTGTTTTTGACTTTTTGTGGATGAGGAGTTGAGGAGGAATGTGCAGTCATCTTGGAGTAGTAGTATTCATAACCGAGTAGTAATACGCTCCTAAGTGGGAAACCGTTTAGGTTTTGATTGGTGTGAACCTGTTTGCAATTTGGAATGCGACGAGACGCATGCTCAAAATTTACTGACGGTTATAAGAGCGGCACTATTCTCGAAAGGCATAACGTGGGCATGTACGCCTTCTCGGCCGCGTACGTGGCATTTGCACCATAGGGTGCACCGCAATAGGCAATGTCAGCACATGTCTTGTTCCAATAACAGTGTGCGCTCGTTATTACCATCGCGCATGCTTCTTTTAATTAGAACGTGTGTGCCCGTCTAGCCCACACACATTGATCTATCTAACTGTTTCAGTTTGTGTTGGTGTACAAAAAGAGGGGTACGCTTTTTGTACCCCTATAACTGTGCACGGGCAGTCTGAGCCACGGGCACCACCACATTGAGCAAGGCAAGGGAGGTGAGCCAAGGTAAGGCCGAAGCTCAGGAGAAGCAGAACGACGCCAAGACCAAGACCACAAAGAGCAAAGGGGACGAAGCGGACCCCCCGGCAAGATCCTTGCCGGGAGGCGGTTTTAGCAAACCCGGCAAGACCCTTGCCGTGGCAGCTCGCCCCACACCTACGGAGTGAGTCACCCTTGAGTCCACTGCCCCCATGGGGCGAGGATTCGGGAGACATCCCCGTGGTGGCATGCAGATCTTTGTGAAGACATTCGAGATCAGATACACCCTTCAGAAGATGATGATCCTTGGCGGGATCCCAGCCAAAGAGGACCACAAGGCCCCCTGCAAGAGCCTTGCCGGGGATGATAGCAGGCACCACGGCAAGACCCTTGCCGGGGCCCCGGCAAGGCCCTTGCCAAGAATACCCGTTGGGCCACCATCAGGCCCACGCCAGTCAAACCTCCACTGCCGTTCGCATGCAGCTGCCGACCCAACCAGCTGGGCAGGCACCTGCGTGGCGGCATGCAGATCTTCGTGGAGACCCACCATTGCGCCACCTCAGCTGCCTGCCTGCCTACATGGCACCGCGGGCGCCGCTGGCCAGGTCGCGTGTCGACGCGAAAGGGAGCAGCGACGGACGAGACAGGGCTCTCCCCCGTCCCCGATAAAGCAAGGACACCTGGGCAAGACGCATTAAATGCGCCTTGTCATGTAATGCGAGGGATAACCTCACATCACTGTTTCCCTTTCAACCTCCTGGTACTACTGTGGCAACCCCTTTCCTATAAAAGGAGGCCCAAGGCGACCAGGAGGAGGATTCGGCTTTTTGGAGCTCCTCACGCCCCATAGCTAGCTCAAGAACACAGATATACAATCCACCAAAGCAGGAGTAGGGTTTTACGCATCCCCGCGGCCCGAACCTGGATAAACAAACCGTGTGCTATCTGTTTGATCCACTCTTCTCACGACCCCTCGCCCCGCAACCGTAGTAGGGATTCTTGTGATCCCATAGGTGTCGTTCCCACCGACATCTTTGGCGCGCCAGGTAGGGGGGCTCAGTTGTGAGAATCGGCTTTAGCAGTTAGTTCGACGCTTCTTCATCGTCATGGCGCCCAAGAAGAAGACGATGGTGGCGGTTGGCCCGTCGGAAGCCGGACATCCCGTCCCGACGCGGGCGAGCAGCGGACCGGTCGCAGAAAGGACCCGGGGCGCCGTTCGCGAACACCAACACCGTCCCAGCAGCCGGAGTTTGGGAGGCGGCGATGTTCGTGCGCCTGGTAACGGGCCGCACGCCACCAAATCCAAAGACGGAGCCAGGCCCTCCGCGGGTGGCGCGGGGCCTTCCAAGATCGCTGCCACCCTGCCCGAAGGCAATGCGAGGGCCTCCAAGACTCCCACACCGGCACCGACGGCGCGCTCCTCTCAAGTGGCGCGCGACGAACGGCGTAATCACGCCGAAGACCCCAGGCGTCGCCGCGGGAAGAGCCCCGAGCGCCACTCCCGGGAGGTAGAAGACCTGCCCGCCCGCCGAGGCGCTGGTGAAGATGGCATGCGACCGTGGGGTCGTGATGGAGCTCCTTCTGACATGGTCAGAAGTCGAAGCGCGTCGCGATCCGTGCAGGTTTCGCTGCCACCAATGCTAGCAGAAGCCCTGGCGCGCGCAGTTGCTCCTCAATTTTCCTCCCACTACGGGGAAACTCGACGAATGGAGAGCCACTATTCGAAGCCTTGTCGCGGTGGCCAACAAAGAAGAACCGAGTCCGGTGGAGCCCCTGGGTCGACGCTCCGATGGAGTCCCACGCACCAGTGGCAGGAAAGCCGGCGGCGCCGCGATCATGGTGCACTCGCCTCCTCCTCGCCCGGTACCACGGACGCCAGCCCGTCGCGACGTTACGGGCGACGAAATCTCCATAGCGTCGTCCGACCCGCGGACCCACTGTGACCAGTGCCAAGTCCTTCGGGAACGAGAACATGAAGATGCTCGAACGACTATCGAGCACCGGCGCGGAGCGCGCCACCAGTCAGACAGGTGAGCAGGGCCTGCTGTGAACCACCCGGCACCGGAGAGCCCTGGAGGCCTACCTTAGGAGGTAGGCTGTCCGGCTTTTACCCGTGAGCTGCGGTAGTTCCAGTGGCCCACTCACCACACCTTCAAACCTGACGTGGGCGAAAAGCACAGCGGCAAGACCCAACCGTCCGAGTTCCTCAGCATCTACACCATTGCGATGCAAGCTGTCGGAGCCCGTGACGATAAGGTGCTTGCGAATTACTTTCCTTTGGCTCTTAAACCCAACGCCATGTCATGGTTGATGCACTTGCCGGTAGACTCTATTTCCTCCTGGTCGGATTTGTGCCACGAGTTTGTGGGCGCCTTTACTGGAGGCCACCAAGCCCATGGCCAAGCGAGCGACCTGCATGTCATTCCCTAGAACGGAGGCGAGAGTCTTCGCAAGTATATACAGAGGTTCAGCCGGATACAATACAATATCCCTGATGTTCACCCTGCCGCCATCATCAGCGCGTTTCATCAGAACGTGTGTAACCGCAAGATGCGCGAAGAGCTGGCAATGAACAAGGTGAAAGATGTAGCAGAACTCTATGTTCTTGCTTACAGATGTGCCCGGGCTGAAGAGGGAAGGAAGTACCCCAGCGAAGACGCCGGCGTGGAAACCGACTCCTCGAATGAAGATACTGCTTCCCCGGCGAAGAAGGGTCGGCGCCGCAACAGGAAGCGCAAGGGTAAAGCCATGCTTGCCGTCGAGGGATCTGGTGACACCGGCTCCACCAAGAAAACCAAGGCAGATGACCCCGGCAAGGAAATTGCCGGATGTGTCGCCTGCCGGTCCTTGGCGGTTGCCGAGAAGCCGGGGAACTCCGACAAGCGATACTGCAAGATCCATTGCACCAAAGGACATGCTCTCCAAGACTGCCGACAAGTTGAGCTCCTCGCTGAGAAGCAGAGGGCTGAATATGAGAGGCGGGACAAGGAGAAGGGCCAAGACGGTGCTGAGGGGTCCGGCAAGAAGCATGACGGCCAGGCGGGCCGTCGCGGCAAGGATAAACAACAGGAGAGGCCCGCCCGGGGCCGTGAAAAAAATCCAGAAGACGACGATCACGAAGAGGACGACGAATCCGGCGACCAAGAGTTTCAAAAAGCTACAGAGGCCATGTGCGTCGACGGCGGCGCCTCGCTGCATACTTCTCACCTCCAGCTTAAACCGTGGGCGCGAGAGATTACAGCGGCAGAGCCGTCGTTTGATGCCCAAAGGCCGCTGAAGTGGTCTAGCACACCTATCAGTTTTGACACTGAGGATCACCCTGATCGCACTACTACGGTCGGGTGCTAGCCATTGTTGGTTTCACCAACAATACGCAACCTCAAGGTGTCAAAGATGATAGTCGATGGCGGGGCCGGTCTGAACTTGATCTCACCTGCCGTGGTCGAGAAACTGCAGATTCCTGATGGAGACCTCGAAGAGACGGGCATGTTTCAGGGGGTCAACCCGGGAAGAATCCAACCTAAGGGAAAGGTCACGCTGCCCGTGACTTTTGGAAGCGATCTGAACTACAGGACGGAGAGGATCGTGTTTGATGTTGCCAAGATCCCCTTGCCCTACAACGGGATCCTTGGCCGCCCAGCGCTGGCCAAGTTCATGGCGGCGTCACACTACGCCTACAACACCCTGAAGATGCCAGGACCTATGACGATCATCACCATCCCCTATGATAAGAAAGATGCGCTGATTTGCGCTGACCAATTATACCAGCAAGCAGTTGCAGCAGCTGCCGCCACTAGGGCACTTGCTCCTGCCGCTAGGACCCCGGGAGGAAAGAAGAAGAAGACCGGTGAGACCTCGGACACCCACTCCGGCAAGCGCACCTCTTCGGAGTGTCGTGCTCCCGTCGAGGACGTGCCAGAGAGCTCCACCGGCGGAAACAAGAAGCCCAGGGCCATACCGCCGGGAACCAAGAAGGTTTGTGTCAATGAGGATGGCACGGGAGGGGCTTTCACCATAAGCTCCACCCTCGACGACAAATAGGAAGACGCACTCGTCACCTTCCTGCGGGCGAATGTCGATGTGTCTGCATGGCAAGCTTCCGACATCCCCGGCGTTCCCAGGAAGGTGATTGAGCACCACCTTGCTGTCTGTCCTCATGCGCGGCCCGTCAAGCAGAAGGTCAGAAAGCAAGCTTTGGAACGACAAGAGTTCATCACAGAGGAGATCCAGAAACTGGAAGCAGCGGGTTTGGTAAGAGGAGTGCTCCATCCAACGTGGTTGGCCAATCCGGT